>NC_083112.1:46557279-46858883 GCF_949774975.1 Lagenorhynchus albirostris | reverse complement strand
TGGGCCTGTGAGCCATGGCCACTGAGCCTGCGCGTCCAGAGCCTGTGCTCCGCAACGGGAGGGGCCACAACAGTGAGAGGCCCGCGTACCGCAAAAAAAAAAAAAAAAAACAAAAAAAAACCAAACATACCGTGAAAATTAGTTCCTCGCTTCTACTCCCAATCCCAGTGGTACCACTGCTTGATGTCAGAGAGACAGACATGGATGGTCCTGGAGGCTCACTTCCTACTACTAGAATAGGCTGATAGGCGGTAAGTTCTAGAGGTTCCCTCTTCCACTGTTACACAGTCACCTAGATGCTCCCTACCCTCTTCCACTTTAAATGTGCACAGTGTTTGGGGATCTCTATCAGATCCCTTTATGTGGTGCATCCAGACCTTCTCTGCTACGCCTAAGCACACCTATCTGTGGGAAGATAACTTGGGTGATGGTGTATGCTCTGTTAATTCTTTGATTGTAAGTTTATCAAATAAAGCTGATTTTATATTCATAATGCGTGAATAGTGGTACTTGTAAGCCCCTGGCATGACAGTTGTATGTTTTCTAAACTTTTTCTCTACTTTTTTTTTTTTTTTTTTTTTTGTGGTACGCGGGCCTCTCACTGTTGTGGCCTCTCCCGTTGCGGAGCACAGGCTCCGGGCGCGCAGGCTCAGCGGCCATGGCTCACGGGCCCAGCCGCTCCGCGGCACGTGGGATCCTCTCGGACCGGGACACGAACCCGTGTCCCCTGCATCGGCAGGCGGACTCTCAACCACTGCGCCACCAGGGAAGCCCTTTCTCTACGTTTTAACAGAAACACAACCCTACCCCCTACACACACACTCACATACACACACACATTAAAACCCAAATGGAGGAACACAATATTATTCTGCAATCTTACTTTTAAAAATATTTATCAAGATAGTATGAATGTTCTTTAAAGTTAGTACATATAGATCTACTTTATTCTACCTATGCATCTTGAAGTCTCTCTTAAATCTAGCAATCTAAAGGAAACCATAAACAAGACAAAAAGATAACCCTCACAATGGGAGACAATATTTGCAAATGAAACAACAGACAAAGGATTGATCTCCAAAATATACAAACAGCTCACGGAGCTCAATATCAAAAAAACAAACAATCCAGTTAAAAAACGGGCAGAAGACCTAAGTATACATTTCACCAAGGAAGACATACAGATGGCCAAAAGGCACATGAAAAGATGCTCAACGTCACTAATTATTAGAGAAATGCAAATCAAAACTACAATGAGGTATCACCTCACGCTGGTCAGAATGGCCATCATCAAAAAATCTAGAAACAGCCCTCTTGGTGCTGCTTGTGTGCTCGTTCGGTGCGGACCTGGTACCTCTTTTGGGAAGCGGCAGCGGAGGAGGCTCCGGCGCTCGCCGTGGCCCATGAAAAGTCCAAGGAAGGAGTCAAGACTGAGAACAACGATCGTATTAATTTGAAGGTGACGGGGCAGGATGGTTCTGTGGTGCAGTTGAAGATTAAGAGGCATACACCACTTAGTAAACTAATGAAAGCCTATTGTGAATGATAGGGTTTGTCAATGAGTCAGATCAGATTCCAATTTAACGGGCAGCCAATCAATGAAACAGACACACCTGCAGCTGGAAATGGAGGCTGAAGATACAATTGATGTGCTCCAGCAGCAGACAGGAGGTGTCTACTAAAAAGGGAACCTGCTACTTTACTCCAGAGTTCTGTTCCTCCCGACCAAGAAGACACTCTCAATTAGAAAACAGCAATTTGGTTCCACCACATCCTGGCTACTACAGTATAGTTTCTCTATTCTTTCATTTTTCCCCTTCCCCATTCCTTTATTTTTATACATAAAGTAGCTGGTATATGTGCACAAGCATATCGCTTTTTTTTTTTTAACTAAATGGCCAATGGTATGTTTTGATTGACATCAAATGGAGATGGAATGGGGAAAAATACTGGTTCTGTGAAGATACCCCCTTTTCTCCATTAGTGGCATGCTCATCCGCTCTTATCTTTTTTTTAAAAAAAATATTTATTTATTTATTTTTGGCTGTATTGGGTCTTCGTTGCTGTGCGTGGGCTTTCTCTAGTTGCGGAGAGCGGGGGCTACTCTTCATTGCAGTGCGTGGGCTTCTCATTGTGGTGGCTTCTCGTTGCAGAGCATAGGCTCTAGAGCACAGGCTCAGTAGTTCTGGCACATGGGCTCAGTAGTTGTGGCTCACGGGCTCTAGAGAGCTGGCTCAGTAGTTGTGGTGCACGGGCTTAGTAGCTCCACAGCATGTGGGATCTTCCCGGACCAGGGCTCGAACCCGTGTCCCCTGCATTGGCAGGTGGATTCTTAACCACTGCGCCACCAGGGAAGCCCTGCTCTTATCTTTATATTCCAGTAAGATATTTTGCTCTCACTGTTTAACAAAAAAAGAACATAAAAATTCTTGCATACGTTGTTCGATTGGAGAATTTTAATGTTTTTCATTTATCATTGTAAAACCAAGGACAATTTTATAACTTTTTTGTACGTAGCTGTTACATGCAGGGCAATCTGTCTTTAAGTAGGGATAAATTACTCTAAAATAAATGAATCCTAGATAGTTTTCCCTTCAAGTCAAGCGTCTGTTTGTTTAAATAAACTTCTTGTTTTTTTTTAAAAAATCTAGAAACAATAATTACTTGAAAGGGTGTGGTGAAAAGGGAACCCTCCTGCACTCTTGGTGGGAATGTAAATTGATACAACCACTATGGAAAACAGTATTGAGGTTCCTTAAAAAACTAAAAATAGAACTACCATATGACCCAGCAATCCCACTACAGGGTATATACCCTGAGAAAACCATAATTCAAAAAGAGTCATGTACCAAAATGTTCACTGCAGCACTGTTTACAATAGCCAGGACATGGAACCAACCTAAATGTCCATCGACAGATGAGTGGATAAAGAAGATGTGGCACATATATACAATGGAATATTACTCAGCCATAAAAAGAAATGAAATTGAGTTATTTGTAGTGAGGTGGATGGACCTAGAATCTGTCATACAGAGTGAAGTAAGTCAGAAAGAGAAAAACAAAATACTGTATGCTAACGCATATATATGGAATCTAAAAAAAAAAATGGTACTGCTGAACCTAGTTCCAGGGCAGGAATAAAGACATAGACATAGAGAATGGACTTGAGGACATGGGGTGGGAGGATGAAGCTGGGGCTAAGTGAGAGTAGCATCGACATACATACACTACCGAATGTAAAATAGTTGGCTGGTGGGAAGCAGCAGCACAGCACAGGGAGATCGGCTCCGTGCTTTGTGATGACCTAGAGGGGTGGGATAGAGAAGATGGGAGGGAGGCTCAAGAGGGAGGGGATATGGGGACGTGTATGCATATGGCTGATTTGCTTTGTTGTGCAACAGAAACTAACACAGTATTGTGAAGCAATTATACTCAAATAAAGATCTATTCAAAAAAAATCTAGGGCTTCCCTGGTGGCGCAGTGGTTGAGAGTCTGCCTGCCGATGCAGGGGACATGGGTTCGTGCCCCGGTCTGGAAAGATCCCACATGCCACGGAGCAGCTGCGCCCGTGAGCCATGGCCGCTGAGCCTGTGCGTCCAGAGCCTGTGCTGCGCAACGGGAGAGGCCACAACAGTGAGAGGCCTGCGCACCCCACAAAAAAAAAAAAAAAAAAAAAATCTAGCAATCTAAACTTTTGTAACAAATTACCTGGATTGCATTAAGTGCCTCCTAAGTACAAAACTCCAGGCAACTCAATCCATTTGGTCACTTGAGATTGTGCATGTCCTTTTCTAAATAAGTTTTCTAAAATTAAGTTAGCTATAACAGATAAATCTGTAAGTGCTTACACTAGAGGACAAGGCCTTTGTGAAAAAGGGTGTATACCCTAAGAGGGCAAGACCATGCCTCCTTTGTTTATCAGTGGTTGAATACAGTGGGAGTTTGATAAATATTTACTGAATGACTAGAAAGAGAAAGAGCAAGAATCTGGAGTAAGGAGGTGAAAGAAGACCAATTCTTGTTGGTAGTAATGTGGCATAATTTATGATTTAGCCTAGATTTTCTACTGTTTAATAAACTCCACATCGACACTCTTAACTAACTTGGTGGTTTCTTGAGAATTAGGTGGACATATACATACACACAAAAAAGGAAGCCAATTAACTTTCTTCTCTTTTACACTGGGCCAACTAATGAAGCAATGGTCTGAAGACACTGGACATCAAGCATTGAAGGACAGTGACCCCTGAGACATGGGAAACAAAGTGAGCCCAGCCCCACAACTGCTCCACTTTACTGCATGGAGAGAGTTTCCAGGCCATGGTGCAGGGAGAGAGAATCAAGGCAGAGCCTGCCAAACTCCTTGAATTAAGGAGCTGCTGCTAGAAGAAGAACTTAAGGTGGCTACAGTTCACATGGCAGAGTGCTGAATAAAAGAGCTGCACAGAGAAAGAACACTAAAATTTGAGTATTCACATGGGCACTGAACAGTGCATGTGTGTAAAGAAGCTACGAGAGACTGAGACAGAACCACTGAAAAGATTAGGAGGAACAATCTCTGAAGATCACACAGGCCAGGAATTGTACTGTTTCCACCAGCCGAAGTAAGAAATCTACTAATTCACAGGACATGGGGTATAGTAACTAAAAGACTTTGGTCTCAGCAGTAGGGAAAACAATTAGCCTTAAGATGAACACTTCTTTGTTTATAAAAGCAAGACTTGAAAGGACAAAAAGTTTTCCAAGAAACTTAATCATGTCTGAGAAAAAAGCTTATAAAAACTTATAGGCATGCAAAGAAGCAGGGCAATATGCTATATAATGAGATAAATCAATATAATTGAAACCAATCAAGAAATGACACAATAACAGAATTACTAGATGAGGATAACAAAACAGTTATTGAAACTGTATTTCATATGCTCAAGAAAATAAACTTTGAAAAGGTTAAATAGAAACCTGGAAGATACAAAAGAGATCCAAATTGAACTTCTAGAAATGAAAACTATAATATCTGAGATGAAAACCATAGTGGACTGGATTAACAGCAGATTACATATTGGAGAAGAAAAACTTAGTGGAATTGAAGACTTAGTTAGAGAAACTATTCAAAAGGAAAGGAAAAAAAAAAAGGCTGCAAAAATTGAACAGAACATCGTTTGTTCTATTGTAGGACAACTTCAAGCAGCCAAATATATGTGTAATGGAGTCTCCAAAGGGATGAGAGAGGGTAGGACAGAAAAAACATTTGAAGAAAGAACGGCTGAAACATTTCCAAATTTGATGATCTTACGGAGAAAAGAAGTTTGACAAATCTCAACCACAAGAAACATGAAGAAAACAACAGCAAGCCACATCTTAATCAAATTGCTTAAAGCTAGTGAAAAAAAGAAAATCTTAAAGCAGCTAGAAAAATAAGACACATTACCCAGAGAGGAACAAAGGTACAGATGACAGCATATTTCTTGGTAAAAACAATGTAAACTAGACGAGAGTGGAGCAACATCATTCAAGTACTGAAAAAGAGAGAGAGAGGGAAAAAAAGTCAACCTTGAATTCTTTACCTAGGAAAAATATCTCTCAAAAACAAAGATGAAAACAAACAAACAAACAAAACAAAGATGAACCCAGCAATTCTTAGGTGTATACTCAAAAAAAAATTAAAATAGGTAGTTAAGTATAGGGTGGTTGTCCTCAAATGTTCATAGCAGCACTATTCACAGCCAAAAGATGGAAATGACCCAAATGGCCATCAAGGGATGAATGGATAAACAAAATGTGATATATCTGGAAATCTGCTACAAGAGTAGACTTCAGGTGCTTGAGATTATACTACATATATCTTTAACTTACCGCCATCCAGTTTCATGTCATATTTTACTACCTCACGTATAGTATTATACATTATACACAGTATTATACAGTATTATGTATAGTACATTATAGTGAGATGCTCACACCACACACACACACACACACACACACACACACACACAAGGTAAGTATGTGAAGAGATAGGTATGTTAATTAGCTTGACTGTCGTAATCATTATATGTATCATCATGTTGTACACCTTAAACATATACAATTTTTATTAAAAATAATTAAAAAGTAAAATGAAAAAAGCAAAAATAAAAATTCAAGTTACAAAACAAACAAAAACTCCCAAAGGTGAAGGCCACGAAACTTAAGAAAAGACAGATAACTTCAACTTCATCAAAATTAAAAACTTTTGTGATTGAATGAACTAACAAGAAAGTAAAAGACAGCTCACAGAACGAGAGAAAATATCTGAAAATCATATAGCTAAAAGGATTTAATATCCAGAATATATAATGAACTCTTATGACTCAACAACAAAAAGACAAACAACTCAATTTAAAAATAGGCAAAGAACTTCAGCAGACATTTCTCCAAAGAAGATATACAAATGGCCAATAAGAACACAAAACAATGCTTAACATCATTAGTTATAAGGTTAATGCAAGTAGAAATCACTACAAGACACCACTTCACAGCCACTAGGATGGCTAGAATTTAGAAAAACACAAAAAAATGAAAAATGAGCATTGGCGAGGATGTGAGCAATTGGAACCCTGGACATTGCTGATGGGAATGTAAAATGGTGCAGTTGCTGTGAAAAAGTTTCGTGGTTCCTCAAAAAGTTAAACAGAAGTTATTGTGTGATCCAACAATTCTACTACTTAGGTATATACCCATAAGAACTGAAAACACATGTTCAAACAAACAAAAAAATTGTACATGAATGCTCATAGTAGCACTATGTACAGTAACCAAATGATGGAAACAATAAATGTCCATTAACTGATGAACAAAATGTGATATATTTGTACAATGGAATATTATTCAGTCATAAAAAGGGATAAAGTACTGACAGATGGTGCAACATGAATGAACCTTGAAAACATTACACTAAATGGGAGAAGCCAGACACAAAAGGTCACATATTGTATGATTCCATTTATATGAAGTATGTAGAACAGGCAAATCCATAGAGACAGAAAGCACATTAGTGGTTTCCAGGGGCTGGAGGGAGAGGAGACTGGGGAGTGAGTGCTTAGTGTGTACAGGGTTTCCTTCTGGGTGATGGGAATGTTCTCTAACTAAATAGTGATGATGGTTGTACATTACAAACACAACAAAAGCCACTGAATTGTACAATTTAAAATGGTTAAAATGGTGAATTTTACTCCAATAAAAAAGAGTGAACCCTTTCAGTCTATTTGGCCATAGTAGCATAACAAGAGAAATATGTTTTAATCTTTACTTTTGTTAAGAATAGATAGAAATGTAAAAAAAAAAAAAAGAGAAAAAACCAAACAACAAAACAACAAAAAGGTAAAATAACTTTTTGTAACATACAGAAGTGAAAAGAACTCATCACCAGCAGACCTGCTCTATAAGTATTGTTAAAAGAAGTAGATGAATCAGAAGCAATGTGATGCCAGGTAGAAATTTGGATTTACACAAAGGAATAAAGAACACAGGTCATGGTAACTATTTGGTTAAATGTAATACATTTTCTTCATATTATTATACTTCTTTAAAAGATAAAGTAAAAATGATAGCAATTTAATGTGAGGCTTATACATGTATAAATAGAATATGTGACAATGGGCGCACAAAGGCTGGGTGGGGACATAGGAAAGTACGTATTATGGTACAGTTTTTAATCTATGCATGGGGTAGTAAAGTATGACATGAAACTGGGTGGTGATAAGTTAAAGATGTATATAGTATAATCTCAAGCAACCACTATAATAACAAAGAGCTACTGCCAATCAGCCAACAATGAGATAAAGTGAGATAAAGTGATAAAAAATATTCAGTTAATCCAAAAGAGGGCAAGGAAATAAAAGGGAGGGGGGAAGGATAGCTAGGACAAATAAAAAACAAATAGCAAGATAACAGACTTAAAAATAACCATAACAATAAACACATTAAATGTAAACGTTCTCCAAACTCCAGTTAAAAGTTGTATTTTGTCAGACTGGATAAAAAAGCAAGATACAATTATATATGCTGCCTATAAGACAACTGTAAGACATAAACAAGTTAAAAGTTAAAGGATGGAAAAACACATACCCTGTTAACACTAGTCAAAAGATGTGAAACTTTAAAATAAAAACTAAAAAATAACACCACTAAGAGAAATTAAAGAAGATCTAAATAAATGGAAAGATATAATGGGTTCATGGTCATAATATTCATATTATTAAGATGCCAATTTTCCTCATTTCATCCACAGACTCAATGCAATTCCAATCAAAATCACAGAGAGCTTTTTTTTTTTTGTAAAAATGATTATAGAATTCATATGGAAATGAAAAGGACACAGAATAGCCAAAAAGCTTTGAACCTGAACAGAGTTGGAGGACCAGTGCCACCTAATTTCAAGACATTATAAAGCTACAGTGTGGTACTGTCATAAAGAAAGACAAAGAGATAATTGGAACAGACAGAGAGTCCAGAAACAGACTCACACAGATTTTTAAACTGATTTTCAACAAGGGTCTTTTTTCAACAAATGATATTAGAACAATTTGGTTTTAATATGCAAATAAATGAAGTTCAATCTATATCTTACACACTTTACAAACGTTAAAAATGGATCACAGGGCTTCCCTGGTGGCACAGTGGCTGAGAGTCTGCCTGCCGATGCAGGGGACACGGGTTCGTGCCCCGGTCTGGTAAGATCCCACATGCCATGGAGCGGCTGGGCCCGTGAGCCATGGCCGCTGAGCCTGCGCGTCCGGAGCCTGTGCTCCGCAACGGGAGAGGTCACAACAGTGAGAGGCCCGCATACCGCAAAAAAAAAAAAAAGAAAAACACATATAAAAACACTGTGACCTTGAGTTAGGTAAAGATATTTTAGATACAACACCCAATACACAGTCCAAAAAAGAATGAACTGAAAAAATGGACAAGATAAAAACTTCTGCTCTTCAAAAAACACTGTTAAAGAAATGGGAAGACAGGCCATGGAGGGGGAGAAAATATTTGCAAATCATATAGCTGATAAGAGACTTGTATCTAGAATATACAAATAATTCTCAAAACTCAATAAGAAAACAATCTGATATAATGAGCAAAAAATTTGAACACTTCTCCCAATAAGAAACAACAAAGGGCAAAGAAGCACATGAAAAGATGTTCAACAATTATGAATCATTAGGGAAATGCAAATTAAAACTACAATGAGATACCACTACACACCCATCAGAATGGCTGAACTTAAAAAGACTGACCATATCAAGTCTTTGCAAGGATGTAGAGGAACTAGAACTTTCATAGGCTGTTGGTGGAAAGAGTAAATAATACGAACATTTGGAAAACAGTTTGGCAGTTTCTTAAAACATTAGATACCTACTATATGATCCAGCTATTTCACTCCCAGGTATTTACCCCAGAGAAACAGAAGCATATGTTCATATAAAGACCTGTACATGGATGTTCATATCAGCTTTATTTATAATAGATAAAAATTGGAAATAACCCAAAATATCTACCAACAGGTGAATGGATGAACAGTTGTTGTAAATTCATACAATGGAATGTTACTCAGCAATGAAAAGGAATGAACTATGGACAAATCTTGAAATAATTCTGCAGAATGAAAGAAGACTTAAAAAAAGTAGTGTGTGCGTGTGTGCGTGTGTGTGTATATGTATGTACATAACGTATATATTGATTCCATTTATATAAAAGTCTAAGAAATGCAAACTAATCTACAGTGACAAAATGCAAATCAGTGGTTGCTTGGGGACAAGGTTGCGGGTGGAGAGGGCTGGGAGAGAGAGATTCCTAAGGGGCTCTTTGGCGGTGACGCATGCATTCATTACCTTCATTTTGGTGATCGTTTCATGGTTATACGTGTCGAAAGTTATATTGTACAGCTTAAATTTGTGCAATTTAGTTTATATCAATTATGACTCAATAAAGCTGCTATAAAAGGAGTATTTGTTTTCATTTTGAATATTTTTTAGCACTTTAATTTTGGCAATTCATTTATGTATAATCTCAGACATATTTTGAATAGCATATAAATTATTGTTAATTCTAATATCAGTCATTTGAGTTTCATCTCCATATTATTCTCAAAAACTCCAAGCTAGTTTAAATATATAACCTGCTCAAAAAAATACAGATTCTGAAAAACTTTCCTTCTCTGTTTTTTTCACCATTTATCATGAATAGTCTATTGGTATAGAAGCAATCTAATAGTACCATCTTTCAGCTAATTAGTTTATGTCATTGTTTTTCAATTTAAGCAAGCAATTTTTGTGAGGTAGACAAAAGTAAAATCCATGGAATATTTCAAATTATAACGCTTTTTTTTTCAATCTCAAGGGAAAAATTATATGCTACAGTCAGCACAGACCTTTTAATTTAGGGTACTGATTCTCCATGTCTTACGAAAAAATTTCAAACACACACAAAAGTACAGAACTGAATAATGAATCTATATGTACCTGTCACCAAGCTTCAATCATTATCAACATTTTGAGATTCTTGTTTTATCTATTGAGCTCACCTCACCTTTTCATGGAACATTTTAAAGCAAATTCCAGGTATCATACCATTTCATATCACAGATATTTCAATATTTACATCTTTTTCTAATATGCCAACAGCTTTCTAAAAAATTGCCTCACACAAAGTTAATTATACTTCATTACCAGAACACTTAATTTCTTATGCTTCTCCCCTACAATTTGTATAGGGGTGTGTCCCATTTAGAAATTCTTGTTTCATTAACTGAAGTGCTCAGGAAGATGGTTTTTAAGAAAAGCAATATAAAGACATATGTATAAGTTTATAGGAATGTTAATATTTTTAAGAGAAATATTTTTGATAGGTTATTCTGAAATTAAAACAAACACGAGGGATCTAGAATATATTAACAAACAGAGGTTCATTTGTTTCTTTAGTAATTCACTTATTTATATATCCTTCCATGGTTCCACCCAGTTCCAAGCCAGTAGTGGAGCTGGCTTGTAGCAGTTTGTGAGAGATGGCTGGTAAAGTTTTTGCAATTTTGTGAGCTGGTTGTTAAACATCACTATTATTAAAAATTATTTAGATTTTTAATAAAACAAATTTTATTAAAAAACCCCAAATACTCAAAAACTCAACAATTTTAATTTTACTATTATCTATGCTCTTCAGTTTACATGTCTATTGTACAATATCTGTGTGGTGGAAACATCATGTTTGCTACTGAGCATCTTTTCTCTACTCCGTGTTTAGTAATGTTATGTTGGAGGCCTGAAGTTAGTCATGGTGGGAATATTTATGCCACAGATATAAGCAAATGCTACAAATTAGAACCATCCCTCACACCCCTGCCTGGACAGCCTGTTGTTAACAGTGGCCAGCACAACACTGCTTCCACCTTGAGCATTAACTCTGAGTCAGGTACTGGCGTCACATGATATATTTCTTGTCTTTTGAAATTTGAGCATAACGATCCTTCTAATGTTACAGTATTAAAAGCACATTAAATAGAAGGCACCAAATAGACAAATGTGAATAGGTCTGTAGGAAAACAAATGCAGAATACATGGTATGTATTAATAATTTTTAATATATGCCTTTAAAGTTCCTTTATTATAAGATCCAAAATATTAACACAGAGAAACTTGTTATGCTGAAGCTCAGGAAATAAAGAACCCTAGGGAGGTAGCATCTTTGGTTTGAATTGTTTCATTACTTGAATTTTAGAAGCATATAAAGTGTAATTAGATAGTGATTAAATAAGAAGATTGGAAATACTATATAAAATGTATATATATTCTTTAAATGATACAATAGAATGCTAAGAAAAATAATTATGAATCTGATTTTTAAAGAATAAGTATAATTTGGGAACTATCATATACCAAAGACTGTGAGAGCTTAAGTGTATACCAAGTCAAGTGTGTTTAATAGATAAGTGATTTTTTATCAAAGAAGGCAAAAAGAAATCTATTTTAAAAATGAGGTTTTAGTTAAAAACTTAAAATGCTACCAAAATTTGCCAAACTTGTTTTGCCAGTTGATATTTGCAGAAATCAAAGCTTTGTCTGTCTAGTCTGCATTTATATTTAGTCTGGGCATTTAATCTCTCTTTTGATCTTAGGTTTTGCCATACACTTTAAGTTGTTTTATAAGGCTTTACCATTAAGTTAGTTTCATAGCTTGTAAAATCATCTTATACTAGCGAACAGCTTATTTTAAAACTGCTCAGAAAATACATAAAGGAGTAACAAGGAATTAAAATGAACACTGTGGTTCTTTATATGTGTTTCTTTTATTTAGGTTATTTACCTCTTGTGAAAGCTGTGTTACTTGGTTCTTTTGATGTTCCAGGTCTTTTAGAACCATCGAGTTTCGTTTTTCTAACTGAAGCACTCTTCTTGCCAAATGGACACTAGGAGAATGGAATAAGAAAATTAATGCTTACAAAAGAGGAATACTATCTCAAATACTCAAAATGTGTTTGTGTGCTTGAAAACTAACCATTTCCTAATAATACGTAAATATTAACAGGAAAAATATGGAGTCGAATAATATTTTCAGGTGTCAACAGTGGAAGACCAATATCCCAACAACTCAAAATTTGAAAGTAACATTAAAAATCTGCATAATAATGTAACTGTGATATATTGATTATCACAGTAATAGTTTCTAGCCCTTGCTATAAAAGTGGAAAGTTACATTATGATACTTGCTTGAAAAGACCGCAAGAAAGCAATTCACAGCTTTTCTTCATTTTTATAAAAATTTACCATTTACAAACAAATAAGGCAATTAGTTGAAACAGTAACTAACAGCATCAGTGTTTTCCTCAGACAACATAATGCATTTTATAATACAAAACACAACTGAATAGATTTTCTATTGAAAAGAGATGGAAAAGATGTCTGAAAAGTGGAGACAGATGTCTAACAGTAAAGGCAACAATTCTGTATTAAAAGAAACCACTAAAAGATCACACTGTGATCATCACAAGATGATCACAACTTATTGTATTGAGTGTAATCTTTAGTATTTTAAATCACATTAAATGTAAAATGTCCCAATTCTACTTTTAAGACATAATTAAGAAAAAAAGGTTTAGCTATAAGAATCATAAAATCATCCCTACTAACCACTGGGGCATAATTCTTTAAAAAATCTGCTAATAATGTTGAGAACAGATGTTGCTCCAAAGCCCCTCTCTGTAATTCCAGAAACTTAAAAATTTAATATTTATCACATTTTCATATTCTATGTGACTTAACCCATTAATCTCTGAATTGCAAAATCTGTAGAAACTGAGAAGGCAGATGTTTTACAATGACAAGAAGTAAAATATTTTTGTTCTAAAAGAAATTATAGGACAGAAATAATTCCATTGTATTTCAAATATTTCCTAACATCAGATAAAGGAATTCATACAAAACTCTGAAAAAAAAATGTTAAATGTCACCCTATACATCTAAGAACTTGTTATTCCAAATGAAAAAGATGAGTTCTTTTGTTATACAGTGAATTGGGTAGCTTATTTAGATATGCTCATATCTAAATTCCTATCCTTTCAACTGGCATAAGATTTTGCCTTAATAATCAGTTGGAGTCAGAGATGGAAAAGACACAGTTCCGTTTTCTGTCATTTTTTTTTTTTTTTTTTTTTTTGCGGTACGCATCTAGGCTCAGTTCCTATGAACTAGATTGGAACTAGATTGATATATCTAGTTCCTATGAACTAGAATGAAAGTTCTCCAATGACAGAATTTTTTTTAAAATTTGTTTTCTAACGTATTCTAAGTGCCTTGGAGAATACCTGGTACAATAATAATCTGTTCAGTAATAAACTGTTCAGTGAATGAACTTTATACAAGACCTCCTGTTTCTTTATGCCCTAGCCAACACTGGGCAATATCAATCTTTAAAAGTTTTGCTAACTTTACATATAAACAATAGAATCTTATTTTAAATTAAATTTGTGAGGTTAAACATCTCTACATTTGTCAGACATTTGTATTTCTTATTTAATAAATTGATGTTTATGTCCTTTTACCATTCACTTCAAATCTTACCTACGTGGTTAACTCTATTCTACATCTAAATTACCTAAAAATATCACGGCCTCCCAAAATCTCAACAGAACCAACCTATTTTCCATTAATGTCTACTCTGCTTAATGTCCCATAAACATGTTTTGTATATTCCTTCCACTGTACCTCTGTTGGTCCTCCAGTCTGGAGAAGATAGGTTATTCCACTGATTGGGAGCCCAGCTTTTTCTGGAAGGCTCTCTCCGAGGTCCACTTCCTCCATTTCTGACCAGGCCAGCCTTCACTGATCTCTATTCCTCTGACTGACATAGGCTGGCACAGAATACAGTGCTAAATTATATGGTTTTAGATATTTCTTGATAGTCTTTCAGGTGTTCATTTTTTTTCCCCCAACAGATACAATTTAAATGAAGACTTACCCTCTGTGGTGTGTGCTGAACAGAGGGGGCACTTACTAAATCCTTCCTGACTGATTTTAAGTAGATTTTGCTCAAATGCTAGAATTTTGCTCAAATTGCTACAAACCATATTCCAAGGTTGCAGAGTCTCAATATTAAAGTACAACTAATGCTCAGTATCTAAGCATTGAACTAGTAATAAAAAAGAGCATAAAGTTTATAAGGGAAGAAGGCAAATGTCACAGATACCAATTCACCGCTTCCATATTTCAACCTCCTAAACTTTTAAATGTGGCACATTGTTGTGCTGAGTGATTTGGTGCTATAGGTGGATTCTGTTTAGAAATCTGGGATATTAGAAGTCAGAAGACAGGAGGGGAGTTTAGTTTAACTGAAATTCAAAGCAAGACAAAAGAAGAATTGCTCAACTAGCTGAGTTTATGTCTCCTTAACGACAATGTACATACTATGAAAACAAATCTTTAATGAGTTTTTTTATAATGAGTAACCATGGATACAGTTAGGGGAAATGACTCCTGATAAAGTTTGTTTGTTTGTTTGGTTATTTATTTATTTATTTAGTACTGAATTCCTCAAGAAAGCACTGCTTTTACAGGCTCTCTGTTGGGACACGTACGTACAGCATACAATTCTTCTTTGTAATTATATAACTGCCATGTGATTTTTACCTGCACCAACATTAAGTTTTACATCAACTAGAAACCAATACCACAAGAGTATAGTTTTGTATTTGAATTTTAAACTAAAACTTCACCTCTTATCTGGTAAAATTACTTCCCAAAGGGTTACATCTTAGCTCTCTCAGCACCTCTTGACTCAAAATAAAAGTTATCCTCTTGGATTTGTCAATGGCAGTCAGTACTTCTGATTATCACATATAGTTTCATAGTAGCCTAGCCCAGGCAGTGTGAACATGGCCGACCTCCATTTATATCTGAGATATCAGAGCACAGTGGAGGACTGATGCTCTGTCCTGAGTCCTTCAATATTGGATGGTTCTCTTAGTATTACCAAAACTCCAAATAAATAAGTGTAGGTACTTAGTTACCTGCTAATTAGTTACTTGGTCTGAAATAACATTTGGTTTTTTGCTCTTTTTCAGTTTTAACAGGTCAGAGTCCTGTCTCAATTAGCATGGCATGGAAAAATGGTTCAAAAAAAGGGTACATGGGCCAGAACGATTTCAGCTTCAGAAAGCACAAGGTTGCTCCCTGCACTGACTGCTTTCTTGGCAGTTACTGAGGACTAAATAGTGGTGCATTATGATTACCTATAGTTATATGAGTTTTTTTCTAGTTTTTCTATAGGTTTAAACTTTCAAGTTGATCATGAGTAGATTAGCAATAACTTTTTAAAGGTTTCTAAAACCAACCCAAATGAAATAAGCAAAACTTTCTCTAAGGAGGAAAATGAGAACTCACACATGTGAGAATAAAGGAGATGAAAACAAAATTTCATTATGCACAAAAGTTTGCTAGGAAAATAAAAGCTTCCTCTGCTTTATTTTTTCCTTTATTATAAAGATTAGTCTACTGTGAAAGTTTCAACTTAAAGCTCTTTATAAAACTAGACAGAAACTAAAACAAAGATCAATAGTATGCAGTAAATCTTGCAATTTGAAAGGTTTAAAAACCTTCAGAAAAGTCTCCACATTCAGATATGCCAAAACAAACAGAGAAGCACACACTAAGGCCACATTAGTGCCTGGGTGTTACCCATTTAGTGTTACAGGTTAAAGAGCAAAACCAAAACATGCAACTAGAAAATCTTGTTTGCTATTTTCAAAACAATCACTACCAAAACAAAAACATTACTTCAGATTTTCAAGTTTAGTCAAGAAGAGCCTTTTTTATTTTAAGCGACTTTAATTGTATATGCCCTTTTAACTTTCCACAACTTTGTCCCAGAAAGCTTAATGCAATATTTAGTTACTGTTCATATCTCTACTGAAAATTCAAAATGTGAGTAACCTTCTTTAACAATTATAATGTGTTTAAGATACACTTTTGGAAGTTATTTTTCAAACTAATTTTGAAAAATTAGTTTTGCTACTTCTTTATTGGAAACTAGCATTATGGTCTATGTCTTAAGAAACTGATTAATATCAAAGAAAGTGAATCTAAAACTAGTTTCATGTCCAGGAGTTGTTTCCACTAATTATTTCAAGAGGTCTCATTAAAATTTTAAAACAAAATTGTTTTAAATGAAAACTCACCTTGTGCCTCATTAAAGTTTCTGGAACATTGGCTTTACCTCGAAAATCAACTGTGTGATCTATTTATGTTAAGAAACATTAATTGACATAACAAACTTTTATTGGACACCTACTCTACGCCAGGCACTCACTGTGTGGTGAACTTCTTTGCATTCATTTTCTCATTTTAATTTCATAATATACATTGGGTGGCAATAGGTAACTAGTGAAAATTTTCAGTGGCTATCCAATTTACTAACAGCAATATGGCACTCAAAAACAGAAGGCCTAAAAATTAAAGTTGTGTATAACCAT
Source organism: Lagenorhynchus albirostris (assembly GCF_949774975.1). Classification (NCBI taxonomy): domain Eukaryota; kingdom Metazoa; phylum Chordata; class Mammalia; order Artiodactyla; family Delphinidae; genus Lagenorhynchus; species Lagenorhynchus albirostris. The sequence continues at coordinate 46,841,892 of NC_083112.1, read as the reverse complement.
TAAAAATTACCTTTTTGAAGAATATTCAATGATATAAGAAAATGTTCAGGGTGAAATTATAAGATAAAAAATTAAATTTCTAAGTTACATACAATAATACCCTAAATACATAAGAAAATATATGTATCTGTATACATTTTTGAATGGCTATCTTTGGACAGTAGGATTACTGGTAATTTTCCTAATATTCTAAAATAAACATATATTATTTTTATAATCAGAAATCCCCTCCAATTAAGTGTTACCCTAGAATATTTAATTCTGGTTGTTGAATATATGAAATTTTAAATCAAATTTAGTATGAATGGGATATATTGTGTAGCAGATGAGAAATAAGTTCCTTTGAAATTTTAATATATTTTGAAATGTGCTGATGTATAATGAAAACTTTATTATGCAAATATTTCATTTGCCATTATGACTGAGTTATTTTATAATTCACCTTAAGCTTCCATTGCTTTAATTTCAAATGTGACAAATTAAATATAGATTCTCTTGAAGGTTATATTGCTTTCATCTTAAATAAATTAAACTTAGAGCACAAAGCCATTGACTTCTTTACAAATATCCATTAAGAAATCAAATATGGACTTTGCAAACTTCAGAAATGCATCAGACCCTAAACAGGGATCTTCTTTGCCATTGGTCGATTTTGTGCATACAGCAGGCACTCAATAGAAGTTGTTGAATGAATGTGCAAAGGAATGCATAAATGTCCTCTTTGGCTATCTAGACTTACTTTCCCTTCACTCAGTTTAGATGACCTCAGAAGCACTTCCTCAAAATAACCCTCTGGTTCATCATGAGAAGAATGCCTGGCACCAGCTGGTAGGAGATATTAATAGCATGCCCATTAGGCACTTGTTCAAGGCACATAGATAGCTCAGTGATAAAATCTTTAGAAATATTTGGACAGTTAAGATTATTCAGAATATAAATCAGTTGTGGTTCCTTAAATCTTCAATCTCAATATTAAGAAATCAACATCTGTTTTGGAAATTCTTAAAAAAATAGTAAGATAATAGTAATAATTGCTTTCAATTTTAGAAGAACTCAGCATTTGGGGGCTAAAGAAAGAAAGCTTACAACAGAAAAATTCTTTTTTCTTCTTGTGACCAAGATTCTTTTGAAGGAATCAGATGATAAAATAGAGAAGAGAATGGACTTCCTCCTTCAAATTTCCGTTTTTAGCATTTCACCAATCATTTGCCACTGATAAAAGTCGCTTGCCCACAAAACTACATTTCTATTCCTCCCTTGGCAACATAATGCTCAAAAACAGAGATATGCTGAAAATCACAAATTATCCTAGGTCACCCTCAGGAGGGACTCAGGGGAGAATGGGAATGGAATGGGACTATAACCGATTTTTTCAAGTAATACATAATTTAGAAATACTTGCATCTTCACTAAACAGAATTAACCATTCCAACTACAATTTGATATCTGGTAGTCTTCTACCCTTGATCTGTTCAGTGTAACCAGTAAGAAACTTAAATTCTAAGCATCCTGTTGTTACTTCTCATAAAATGGTCTATATCTTACATCACTTTAGATAGCTGTAAAGAGCCGTTACCCTCTGAGCCAAAGTTTCTACAAAAGTATTAGAATTAAGATGAATTGTTTTTCTTACTTAGTGTGTAATGTCTCTAAACGTTTAAATCTATTCATGTAAAAATAACAGATAGCAGCTCTGAATCCTCAAATACTCAGATGAAGAGACATTTCTACTAGGTATCTTACACCATGCTAGGTAGGGACAATGGAGAATAAACAAGAATAAGATGTAGTTGCTGACCTTGAGGAACTTTCCATCTAGCTGGGGAAACAATATGGAAAATGAGAGCTAGTGAGATAAGACAAATGCTCTGTTGTATGGTATGTGGAAAATAGACATTATAGGCAGACAGATATACTACCCTCATCTGGGGTAGAGAGGTAAATAAGGCTGGAGAGGTAGGGCCACATGGAAGGGCTTAGAAGTCTGATAGAAACATTTAGATTTGTTATGGTAGCAAGCAGGGCTCTTTCTGCAAAGCAGTATGAATTCAGGTGGGAGAAAGGAGTTAGGAGTTAGGTCACTAGAAAACCAATTAACATAGGTACAATTTTCTCTTAGTATACTTTAAATAGTATCTCAACAAATAACTAGTGGATCTTCTAAAAATTTTCTTGGTCTTCACAAAGTGTTTTATACTTTCAATCACAGTATATATGCTAGCTCTATCTCTCTCTCCCAATCTCTTTCTTTTTCTCTCTCTCAAGTATACATCAAGGAATGTAGACAGGTGAATAAAAAACAAGTGAAAAAAAAAGGAAGCATAATTCATTAATTTTAACCTGAAAACTGTTGGTACAAAAAAGCATTTGTAACTCACCTGAAATTATGATGAAAATAAATTTAAAATGGTGTCATTATCACTGAATCCAATTCTAGGAAAATTCTAATGTACACTTACATTCTACCCAACATTAAACTCACTTAAAAATACATGAAATGCATGATTATTACTTACTGTGTTTGTGAGCAATTTAATATTTATGCATACTAAGAATAAAGTAACTTTATTTTGTCACTCCACTCAGTACCTCATCAAAAAGCACAATGTAATTACATTTAGCTTGAACGGATAAGTGAAATGAATATATATTGATTTTACCTTTGCTTTAGTCGTCTTTTGGCTGTTGTGGGAACATTAGCACCATAGCCATAAGAAAAAAGAATCCTTTCAGCCTCATCTTCATTTTCAACTGGAAAATATTGAAGTGTACAATGTGAAATATTTTTTTTCTTAAAAAGTATGGCAGAAGTGAAAATAAAAGAGGTCATAATAATGAATTAAGGAGCATAAGAACATTTAAAAGGGCTAATGCATAACCTCAAGCAGACCATTTGTAAGCAGCAGCACAGTTATTTCGTAAAGTATATGCTTGCTTGGATTTGTTCCATCAATTTTTAAAAGGTTTAGTAAGGGACTGCATCATATGACACGTTAAGTTTTCTTGTTATAAAGCATAATAATACAGATGTTATTTACTCTGAGGTTCAAAGGCTTTCTGCCTGAAATGTATGTTATGTACTTCTGAAAAAGTAATGATAAACTCAATTTCATTACTTCTTTTCTTGATTAAGAGAAATGATTATTTTTAATTAGGAAAGATGTTCATTATTTTATCAGAAGAACAACTTTATCCTAACTTGCAATAATGAAATTATGCATTTAAGTAGGCTACTCTGTGAGGAAAATGTACAGTCCTAAGAATCTATTGATGGCATTTAAAAAAAAATTACAGAAAACACAGTAACACCATTTACTTCTAAATTTTGCTATTGTCACACCACTCCCCCAAAGGAATTTTAACTAACAGGTTAATGTTTTATGGGTAAAACGTTTAAATGCGATGACAATTTACTGTAAGTTGAGATGAAAAAATATTTAATCAAAGGCTATAAAAGCTAAAGGTTTTTTAAACCTTTAAAAAAGGTTTAAAATTTAAATTTAAAGCAGTTCATGACATATAACAATTTTTATAACATTATTCATCAATAACCAGTATTTTAATGTCAAAAAGAGAAACCTACTTTCAGAAATGTTTCAGGTTTAAAATAAAGCCAAATATTTTACATTAGTAAGTGAAGTTATTTGCAGGCCTATCACTGTAATATGCACTTATTTGTTGTTTGATCCTTCTGTAGTAAACATTTCAGGAATATTCATAAGTGTTTTTTTTTTCTTCAATTTTGACCCTATTCACAGTGAACCAAGATCAGTTTTCAGAGGTAGGATTAGTAGTTATGAGGGACAAGTGTAAGCAAGAGATCCTATGTGCCATTGCTGATAGTAACATCTATCATTGCTCAGATCCAAGTTGGCTTCTCCAATCCAGCTCTATCAGAACTAGAGCAGGCATTTAGATACCTATCTGACGCTTGTTTCTCTTAAATAGTTCTAAGGTCAGAAGAAAGAGGGGTAAATTTAGCTAACATCTCAAAAACCCATCAGATATTGATGGACAACTTAAATTTGAGTTTAATACTTACTGGATTAATAACTCATGGGCTAACTATTCTAGTGGTGATTTAATTACAGAAACAATGTCCTACACAAAATGGCAAATGGTACTAAAGAGATATGAATGTGCCTTAGTACCACTATTTTTCCCATGCTAGAGGCATTAGGAAGGTATGGGGAGAATGACATTCACAGAGAACGTGCAGGAAGGAACTGCAATGTGTAAAGGCACAGAGCTGTGAAGTTTCAGTAATTGTGAGAAAAGTGGCTGAAGTTAGTCTGGAAAACAATAGTAGTAGAAAGGGAGGCCAAGTTCCAACTGTGAATGGGACTAAAGTCTTGTTTGCTAGGCTAAAGAGTCTGGATTTTATTCTAGAGACAACAAGAAATTAAGAGATTAGTACAGGTAAGTGACATGACCAATAGATTTTTGTTGTTGATGCTGATATTATAGGAAAAAAAATTCCAATAATGGGAAAAGGGTGACCTAGATTGGTAGCACAGAGAACTCCTTACAGGTTATAGTAATAATCCAGTTGTGACTTGGTCCATAATAGCAATGGAGGATGGAGAAACGAACCTGGATTCTAGACAAATGAGTAGGTATGCAGGTGAGATGAGGCACTAGATAGGATGAGGGAGGAATCAAGGTTGACAAAAACTAGTTGGGTAATTAGACAGACTTTAACCTTACTAACAGATCGAGAATACAAGAAAATTAATACGTCTTAGGGAAGGAAGGGAAAATATAAATAATGTTACATCTTCAATGACTGCAAGAATTCCATACAGACCTGTGGAATCACTAGCCTGTGGCCAGTAACTGAAATTGTGGAAAGGGATAAAATTATCCAGAAAGTAGGTAAGTAAGAATTGAAGAGGATGAGGGGAAAAAAAAAAAACCCTGGGAACCAGAAACAGTTAGATAAAAGAAGAGACAACAAAAGCGACAGAGAAGAAACAATCAAAGGCAGGTGACTTAAGCAAGAGAAGAGTTTTGAGAAATGTGACAAATGCCCAGCAGAGGTTACAAGTAGGATGAGGTTGGAGAGTAGGTCCCTCAATTTGACAATTAGAAATCTGATATTTAAAAAAAATTTATTTAGCTTCTAGACAATACCTGTACTTTTAACAATCTGATGACGATCTTTGAAAACGAAACTCCTCAAATATACAAATATTAAACTTATTTGATTACAAAAAGCAATTCAAGTGTAAACAGGATACTGTAATTTGCCATGGTTACACCTTAACAAATGAAGTCTAACCATCTTCATCTCAGCTGAATTAGATGATAATCCTTTGAATATTGTACACACTATAGTACTAAAAAAGAATGTTTTGCACTTACATCTTACAAATTTTGTTTAATCAGTAAGTATTCGTTAAACAAGGATAGGAATATTCTAATTTCCAATGTCAACAGATAGAAAAGAACCTAGTTTACTAATCTTCCAAGTACAAGCAAATGTATTTTATTTTAAGATACTTTTAAGATGGTTTATAAAATATCATAGCAAAAAATTAATTTATGTATCTTTTCTAAAGATTTTGTTTAGAAAATATTTACACTCATGGAAAAGCTGAAAGAAGTGTACACTCATATATCCAACATCTGGATTCAAAATTAAACATCGTACTATATTTATTTCTCACACATTTATCTATCACTGTATCCATTCATGAATTCATCTTATTTTTTTGATGCATTTCAAATTAAGTTGCAGACCTGTGCCTTCACCTCCAAACAGTTCAACATGTAAATCATCAACTATAGTTGAATATTACTTATAGTTCTTTTCTAAAAATAAAATTTACATATGGTGAAAGGTACAAATCTTAAGTCTATCATTCAATGAATTTTGAGAAATATAAATAGTTGACCCTTGAACAACAGGGTTTGAACTGCTTGGGTCCACTCAAACATGAATTTTTTTTTTTTTTTTTTGGCGGTACGCGGGCCTCTCGCTGTTGTGGCCTCTCGTGTTACGGAGCACAGGCTCCGGACACGCAGGCTCAGCGGCCATGGCTCACGGGCCTAGCTGCTCCACGGCATGTGGGATCTTCCCGGACCGGGGCACGAACCCGTGGCCCCTGCATTGGCAGGAGGACTCTCAACCACTGCGCCACCAGGGAAGCCCAAGCACCATTTATTGAACAAACTTTCCTTTCTCTAGCTGAATGGTATGCTTCCTTTATTAAAAATCAAATAATCAGACAAGTGTGGGTCTCTTTCTTAGTTCTCTATTCCATTTTGTTGTTGTATTTGTCTTTCTTTATGTCAGTAGTATACTAGCTTGATGCTGTAGCTTTATATTAAGTCTTGAAGTGTAACTCTTCCAATCTTGTTCTTTTTTTTTCAAAATTATTTTGGTTATTCTAGTATGCATATGTTTTCTTTGCCTTTAGGCAAATAACTAGGAATGAAATTGCTGGATCACTGGATAGGCTGTTTGGTTTTATAACAAAGTGTCAGTTCTTCCACAGTCTCACCAACGTCTGGTATAACCAGTCTTGCTAATTTCAGCCATTCTGGTAGGTGTGCCCTGGTATTATTAAAAGTAGACCTTTTAATAAGTCCTTTGAATTTCCACATAAATGGAATACAAAAATGTTAAAAAGAAAAAGGAATTATGATTAGGACGATATTGATTTTATAGAATTCATGATGTATCTATTGATGTTTTAGCAAGTCTTCTTTAATTTTTCTTAGCAATGGTTTGTATTTCATGTTGTTCAATCTATTCCTACACATTTTATGTTTTTTGATACTATTGTAAATGAAATTGCTTTTTAAATTTCTTTTTCCAATTGTTTGCTTCTAGTGTGTCTGTGTGTGTGTGTGTGTATATATATATATATATATATTTTAATTTTATTTATTTTTGGCTGCATTGGGTCTTTGTAGCTGAGCAGGGGCTTTCTCTAGTTGCAGCAAGCGGGGGCTACTCTTTGTTGCAGTGCACAGGCTTCTCATTGCGGTGGCTTCTCTTGTTGAGGAGCATGGGCTCCATGTGCGTGGGCTTCAGTAGTTGTAGCATGTGGGCTCAGTAGTTGGGGCACGCAGGCCCTAAAGCATGCGGGCTTCAGTAGTTGCGGTGCATGGGCTCAGTAGTTTCAGTGTGTGGCCTCTAGGGCATGCAGGCTTCAGTAGTTGTGGTGCACGGGCTCAGTAGTCATGGCTCGCGGGCTCTAGAGCGCAGGCTCAGTAGTTGTGGCGCACAGGCTTAGTTGCTCTGCAGCATGTGGGATCTCAGTTCCCCGACCAGGGATCAAACCCATGTCCCCTGCACTGGCAGGTGGATTCTTAACCACGGCACCACCAGGGAAGTCTGAGCTTCTAGTATATTTCTGTGTAATTATTATAGCCTGTTAAATTTACTTATCAGTGTTAGTGATTGCTTTGTAATCTGAAAATACAGTCTTCCTATTCCTTTCCGATCTTTATACTTATTTTTCCTTTCTTGCCTTAGTTCACGGGCTAGGAGTTCAAATACAATGTTTAATGTAAGTTATGAAAATAGAAATCCTTGCCTGGTTCTCTCCTTTAAAGGGAAAGCATTTGATATTTCATCATTAGGTATAATATTAGCTGTACGTTTTTTGTAGATACCTTTTATCAGATTGAGGAAGTTCTCTTCTACTCCTAATTTATTTAGACAGAGGGATATCTGCAAAACTATAGAGAAACAGAAGTATGGAACTTTCAAAATAATGCAATATGATAGGAAATGGCAAGGCATAAAAAAGTACAAAGATAAATAAGTCTAATCATAAAAAGACATGCTAAGGAATTTGACTTTAGGCTGTTTAAAGTTGATAGGGGAATTAAAGCAGGTGCATGGTATGATCAAATCTGTATTTTATAAAGATTACTCAGACTCCATGAAGAAACTGAAGATAAATTTGGAAACTATTGTAATTATCAGACACTGGCCTTGGAAATTAAAAAAAAAAGGCAATGATAGGAATAAAACAAGTTTTTCTTAAACTGGGCTATCAACACAATACAGTCTTTACGAGAAAAGGTGCCCCATATAAAGTCAACCTCAACTTCAATTGAAGTTTTTAAACCCATTTTTATAAGAATGCCACTATTATTTCTAACTTCTGAACAGAAATAATGCACTGTAGCAAACATCACAGTCAATGGTGAAATGTTAATTTAGAATATTCCCTTGGAGTCAGGGACAACACTGGAAGACAGACAATAAGAGGAAAAAAAAGAAGTAGAAATTAAAGTCAAAGTCTATAACACAGTGTATGCAATGAATTTCTATCTGTCCTTCAATTTCTATCTGTCCCTCAATTTCTATCTGTCCCTCATTCAAATGTCATCTCCCCTCTCAGGGATTCCTCACCTCCAACATGGAATTAACTCAAGATCTCTTCTGTACTTACACCAAGAACTGCCTCTCTCTTGCTAATAGCACTTTAATTATCTGTTAATATGTTTGTCTCTCCCAGCAGACTAGACTAGGAATACCTATAAGCAAGAATTATCGCATGAACTCCATATCCCCAGATCCTGGCATATGTATTCACTTAATAATTGTTTAATGAATGAGCTAAATAAATGAAAAGATAAAACCTTGGCATATGTAATCACTTTATTGCTGAATGAGTGAGGTAAATAAGTGAAAAGATAAAATCGATCATAGTTATATTTTTTTTGATCTCAACTACTAGAATTAAAGTTAACTAATTTTTAAAAATTAATTAATTAATTAGGCTGTTTTGGGTCTTCGTTGCTGCGCACAGGCTTTCTCTAGTTGCGGTGAGTGAGGCTATTATTTGTTACGGTGCACAGGCTTCTCATTGCAGTGGCTTCTCTTATTGCGGAACACGGGCTCTAGGAGCATGGGCTTCAGTAGTTGTGGCTCGCGGGCTCTAGAGTGCAGGCTCAGTAGTTGTGGTGCACAGACTTAGCTGCTCTGTGGCATGTGGGATCTTCCCAGACCAGGGCTTGAACCTGTGTCCCCTGCACTGGCAGGCAGACTCTAAGCCACTGCACCACCAGGGAAGTCCAAAGTTAACTAATTTTTAAAATGTCAAGTATTCTTTCAAACAAAAAGTTACAAGTTATATTTCAAAGAAATATAGCAAAGCAGTTTTAGAAACAATATCAGGTTCCTTGTGCTGCCAGAAAAAAAAGCTGTGTGTGGAGTGGTGGGAGACTTACTTTCTGCAGTTTGCATTATTATTTCATCAAGCTCTTTTTCCAGTTTCTCATAAATGTCTAGCCTTGCCTGATGTTCAGAGTTCTGTGCTTGAAGTTCGGTAATACGTTTTTCAGAAGAGGCTTGGAGACTATAAAATTCTTTAGTTAAAACCTAAGAGTGGAAGAAAAAAAATTGCAAAAGCAGAATTAAATAGGTTGACAGTTAAGACAAAAAAAACATGATACAAAATTTTTTTTTAATGATTTAGACATGAAGTAGCTCAATTAAGATGACTGAGGAGGTAAAATACATTTATTTCTGAGGAAAATAATTTGTTTTTAAATGAAAATTATGAAGCACTTTATTATATAAATTGAAAAAAAATTAAAACTTAGTAATAGTTATAGGAGTAACATTAGCATTTGCTTATTAGAATTCAAAAAATTCAAAAATGCTATACTCCTCACCTAGGTGGAGGTTATTTATCTGATGACTACAGGTATTTGAGAAAGGCTTACAGAGCTGTATGTAAAAGTTATACACTCATAATGAGTCCTTCAGTTTTTCACCAGAGATTATTTCATTTAGTCTTTTTTAAAATTTATTTATTTATTTATGTCTGCATTGGGTCTTCGCTGCTGTGTGCAGGCTTTCTCTAGTTGCAGTGAGTAGGGGCTACTCTTCACTGCGGTGCGTGGGCTTCTCATTGCAGTGGCTTCTCTTGTTGTGGAGCATGGGCTTTAGGTGTGCAATCTTCAGTAGTTGTGGCACATGGGCTCAGTAGTTGTAGCTTGCGGGCTTTAGAGCGCAGGCTCAGTAGTTGTGGCACACAGGCTTAGTTGCTCCGTGGCATATGGGATCTTCCCGGACCAGGGCTCGAACCTGTGTCCCCTGCATTGGTAGGCGGATTCTTAACCACTGCGCCACCAGGGAAGTCCTATTTCATTTACTCTTACCATGGTTTTAATAAGATTTTTGGTTTGCTGAACAATCAAAAATTCAAAGCAGCAAATCAAAATGTAAATGTGAAGTGCTACTCGGGGCAGTATCAGAAAATGCCTTTGTATAGAAAGAAAGGCTAAAAAATTATTAAAAAGAGATATAAAAGACATGGAAATTGGAGTTATTTTATGTAAGAACAAAAAATCCTGAATTTTCCTATGGTAACTCATTGAAGGAATCACTAGGGTGACAATAATGAATTCACTAAAACAGGAGACATTTCTAGTAACAAAGGAATGTTCTAATGCTTACATTAAATTCCAACTATCTAGAAAGTTTACTTACTAGTACAGACTAAATTATGGGGTGGTATTACACTTACTTCCTAACACAACATAAGTAATGTAGTATTTCCTGAGAAGCAATAGAATATTATGGTAAGAATACGGTTTGGAGCCAGAAAGATTTGGATTTCAGTTTTGGCTTTGACACTTATTCGTTGTGATCTTAGGTAATTATTCTTTCTATGCCTACCTCAGAATATTGCTGGAAGGATTACGTGAGAGGATAAACTCACAGTGCTTAGCAGAGTACCTAGAACATAGTAAAAGTGCTGAAAAATATTATTACCATTGCAGGAAATACAATTATGAGAACTTTGTATTAAATGGTTTGTAAAAATGAGATGTACTGCTTTAATTATTCTGAATTTTCTATTAGTTTCTCTAATGACAAAGTTCATCTTAACAAATGTATGTGATTGTGTGCTTCCTGTGATGGCGACAAAGAAGATGTGGAAGATCTATTTACAGTTTTTAACAAGCAGAAATTTTGATTTAATATTCTTTTAATCTATTCCATCTCATTTCCTTCAATTATTTCCATCAGAACTCCCCCCCGAGGGACTTCCCTGGTGGTCCAGTGGTTAAGACTCCGTGCTCCCAGTGCAGAGGGCATGGGTTTGATCCCTGGTTGGGGAACTAAGCTCCCGCATGCTGCACGGTGCGGCCAAACAAATAAATAAATTAATTAACCCCCCCTCCCCCAACCCTAGATAAACGAAACATCATTCCCACCCTCCAAATACATTCCTTTGAAGGGCGGAGAAAGAATAACATGGGAATAATATCTGTAGTATGATTTCTAGTGTCCCTGATTGGGTCAGAAAAAGAAAATTCCTGTTTTAGCATTATTCATTCTTGCTGGCTGGAAATGTTTTCTAGAGAATTTATTATAACAAAATCACCGCACAGTTTAACAATCTGGAGCCTTCAGAGAGTTCACTACATTGCGATGTAATTAAGAATCTGGTGGCTGAATTCCTTGTCAAAGAGAGGATCAGTAAGGATAGTGTTAAATGGCAATTCCTACAGCACAGCTGATACCTTTCATCTGTACCCCACTTTCTCCAATAAAAATACCACACAAAGAAAAAATGCAGAAATGGATATCTAAAGAATCAAAATGTTGAAGATGAGATATTTCATAAAATACTATTTTAAGAAAAGACTTTAAAAGTAGTATTAAATTGAGAGGTACAATTTAAAATTCTCATTCATAACATAGAGAAGAGATTGTCAGAAACTTTTGATTTGGGGTACCTTCCAATACCTCAGTACCCCATGGTAGTGAATTCTCCTTTATTATGGATTTGTCTAAGTGGCTGCTATGAAAAAATTTATTACAGTTTCTGAAAAGCCATTGAAGAACTTGATTCTTGGACCCATGGAAGGCTATTACATTAAAGATTCTTTAGGAAAAAACCAGTCTATGAACATTTGAGTTTAAACACGAATGCAAAAAATAGGTCAACGGCTTTTAGGAATCCATTAAATATCAAGCTTTCACAGTGGATATCTCCTTCCTTTTAATAATGATAATACAAAATTATATAAAATTATATAGATAACACATATATGAAATGAATGAAAATACAAAATTACAGGTCAATAATTGCTTTAAAAAGAGAGAAAAATATAAAGCCAGTGTTTTGAAAGCTTTTGGCAATTGATAATTATGAAAAAATAAAACAAACTGTTCCCAAGTTATAAATCAATGAGAATACTGGGTAAAAGCCACTGAAAAGTACATAATTATAGCAATCTCTACCTTTCACAAAATTATTTCTCTCTAAATTCATTATAAATAACAATTGTCTAAGATACCTTCTGCTATCAGAAAAATGGATTCAAACAATGGTATTATATTAGCTTTCATCAAACCAGTCACTCACTCATTAAATACTTATTGAACATCCACCATGAGTGAGGCGCTGTGTTAGGCATTGGTGACACAGTAATAAATAAACAGTCCTTGTCCTCTCAAAGATCCTAGTTTAACAAAGGAGAAGCTGTAAAGAAACTCCCCTACAGCTTCAGTTTCATCAACCAAAGTTTTTAGAATCATAATATTTTTTACAAAGTTGTTTTTCCATGTAAGACCTTTACACAAGAGAACACAATAATTATTAGTCACCTGCATCCACAGACCAAGTGGGTAGGTCTATGGGAAAGTGGTTTTCATACCACTTTCCCATAGACCTCCTAAAGTCACAACCTTTAGGAGGTCGTGAAATCAATTTAAACTCCAACCAGCTAAAAATAATAGAATAGAATGGTTTAGAAAATATCAGCACTGTATGTTGTGAAGTACTGGTTAGTGAAATGTTTATTTCAGTACAGAGAGAGGGGAAGTGCTTCTTTACCTTCCTAAATATAACCCCACCCCCCCATCCCAAACACATCCTTAAGCACAGCCATCCAATGTGAAAAGAAAAAGAAATTGCTAGGAATTATAAAATTAAACCATGAAAAATTTGCAAAAGATGAATACAAAATCAGAGCTAATCTAATCTAAAATGTGTGGGAGAGTCGGCAGTAGCAGATTATGACTGCAGCAATTTCCCAAAGAAGGCACCTGAAGAAGTTTTAAATGCTGAACACTGCTTTGTTTAGAAGTAAGCATCATCTACAATTTTTACTTACGTTTCTTTAAATATGTATTATTTAACATTGTTTTTATGTTTTCCCCTAAGGCTTTATTTTCTGAGACTCTATTTTGTTAGTTTTACTTAACAGAGTACTCTTCAGAAATGAAATTTCTGAAAGATTGTTGTAATGAATACTTACATCATTAGCTAATTAATCATGTTAATGATATTTCCATGTTTTTTATTTTTAATGGTATTACTGCACCTTTCATTCCATGTTTTTAATTTTTATTATTATTTTATTTATTTTTTAAAGATTTTATTGATGTGGACCATTTTTGAAGTCTTTATTGAATTTGTTACAATATTGCTTCTGTTTTACATTCTGGTTTTCTGGCCATGAGGCATGTGGGATCTTAGCTCCCCAACCAGGGATGGAACCCACACCCAGTGCACTGGAAGGTGAAGTCTTAACCACTGGAATGCCAGGGAAGTCCCATGCTTAGTTGCAGCATGTGGGATCTTCAGTTGCGGCATGTGGGACCTAGTTCCCTGACCAGGGATCGAACCTGGGTCCCCTGCATTGGAAGCATGGAGTCTTAGCATGGACCACGAGGGAAGTCCCTCATTCAGTGTTTTTATTTTTTTAATTTTTTATTATTTTTTAAATAAATTTATTTATTTTTGGCTGAATTGGGTCTTCGTTGCTGCACGCGGGCTTTTTCTAGTTGCAGGGAGCGGGGCTACTCTTCATTGCTGTGCACAAGCTTCTCATTGCAGTGGCTTCTCTTGTTGTGGAGCACGGGCTCTAGGCACGCGGGCTTCAGTAGTTGTGGCACATGGACTCAGTAGTTGTGGCTCGCGGGCTTAGTTGCTCTGCGGCATGTGGGATCTTCCTGGACCAGGGCTCGAACCCTGTCCCCTGCATTGGCAGGCGGATTCTTAACCACTGCACCACCAGGGAAGCCCTCCATTTTCTAGTTAAATGAGATTTCCGATTTAAGGGTACTTTTGCCAGTATTTTAAAAAGAACAAACAGACCTATGGCAATTTGCATTCCTTTTCTTAGAAATGGTCCATTCCTTCTTTTCCACCTCTTTATCTAAAAGAGGAAGATATGTCCTCTTGATAAGAGATCTTTAAAACTTAAGGACACAGGCTTGTTTTCATACATAACACAAATATTATTTATAAAGCTCAATATGATACAGACCTTGTACTTATGGAGCTTACAGTCTGTGTTAATTTTAAAAGAAAAGCTTATATATGTACCTCCAATTTTTTCTGATATTTTTCACATTCCAACTGACATTGTGTGAGATTTCTTGCAGTCTCCTCTTGTAGAAGCTGAGCACGCTCACTTTCAAAAGATTTTATTTTACTTTGATGGAGAAATTCTGTTACTTTGCTTTCTGTACTAAGTTGTAGTTCTCTGTACCTGAAAGAAGAAAATTACACTAAAGAAATCTCGATTTATAGAAACATAACTTCTACTTTTTTCTATATCCCCATATTATTATGCAGTTAATAAGTTTTATTTATTCAGCAAAGCTTTTGTAAATAATTTAGAGAGGCATATGTATGGAAATATGCTAAGTCCAGGAAACAAAACATACCAATTAAACTTCCTCTACTCCTCCCTTCTTTTCATTCCTTCCATCCAAAAATAGTTATTACCTCTCTATGATTATTATTATTTTGTAAGACATTTAAAATAAAAAATGGTAAGAACAAATTTCAGTTATATTGCTTAAAATGACTTAATTTCCATATATTTCATAGGCCTTCTTAAATCTATAGCATTGTTTCCAAACTTGCTATTTCATCTAAGTCTAAATAATATCAGATGGAGAAGAATGGCATGAAATATGCACATTAACCTGCATCTTCTTGAGATATTTGTAAAATAAATTTTTAAGTTAGTAAATATATATATCTGAATATTACAAGAAAACACAATGTACAAAGTACAAAGATAAATATAAAACGATAAGCAGTCTATTACAACACAGATAAGAAACATTCTCTTCATTCCATAGGTATAGTTAGTAATGAAAACATTTCCATTTAACATATAAATCACTGCATATTATAGATTTGAAAATGCTTCAAGTTGACTGTGTTCTAACAGAAAGCAAACAAAGACATATTACACCTTTTCAGGGAGCTATTATGAACCCAGTATAATGCTAGATGTTCCTAAAATTCATTTTTTCAAATATTTATTGAGCTAGACACCATGCTAGGCAAATATGTATACAATGGAAGACAAAATAGGTTTTCTTTTTTTTCTTCCCCCTTAAAGAACTTAGTTTTTGGGAGTTCCCTGGTGGTCTAGTGGTTAGGATTGGCGCTTTCAATGCTGTGGCCCAGGGTTCAGTCCCTGTTCCAGGAACTGAGACCCTGGTTGGGGAACTGAGATCCCACAAGCTGCGTGGCGTGGCAAAAAAAAAAAAAAAGAACTTAGTTTTCTGGGGAAGAGAGGAAAATATACATGAAAATTCAATAGAATATGGTAAGTGCTTCAATAAGGTAATCCCTAGGTTCGATGGGAACTTACAGGAAGAAGATTTAACTCAGTTTGTACAGGTATGTGTTTGTGTGTGCACAGCAGGCGGAGGTACAGGGTGGAAAGTACTCTCGGAAGTAGAAACAAGAGTATGTGCAGGGCGGGAAGCAGATAGCATAGTCTGTTTTATTCACAGTATCTCATTTAATCCTTACAACAGCTCTATTAGGTATTTTGCAGATGAAAAACCAGAGGTTCAGAGATTAATTTCTTTAAACAGGAAGAAGGTGCTGGTAAATTTCAGATGGGGTCTCAAATTCAGCTATGTTTGAGTCTACAGGAATGATCTTTCCACTATTACACAGTACTCTTAACTGACATTTCTGAGTTCAGATAAACTTTCAAATGTGTTTTAAAGGTCATTTCACTCTTGTAAGTGACAATAACATTCAAAGTATAACCAGAGAAAATAGGCATTTAGATACTTGCTACAGGCTACTTCACTCTTGGTACACTTATCTTTAGTAAAAGCATCTCACAATCAGATTGGTGGAAGTTCCATTCAAGCATATTGCTACACATTATTTAATTCATACCAAGGCTTTAAGGTGAATGCAGCTTGTGTCTTTAACTTTCTGGATTTTATGTATGTATAAAAGAACAGCTAGGTCATATGGTCACTCCAGTTGTAACTTTTTGAGGAACTGCCAAACTGCTTTTCAATGTGGTTGCACATTCTCACCAGCAATTACGAGGGTGGTAAGTTCTCCACATCCTTATCAAAACTTACCATTGTCTCTTTGATGATAGCCATCATCATGGATGTGAAGTAGTAAAAAATTATTTTTCTCAAAAATTTATTAATTCAACAATTTACTGACATGAAAATGCCCTGTACTCCCTGGGGTAAATTGTCTTATACATGCATAAAACATATGTGAAATCCATACCTATTTGTATGTTAAACTGTGAGACACACTAGACTTCATTACTGAAATATATTCTTGATAAGTCATTTGGAATGTGCTATTTATCTTTAAAAGAATTTGTTTCGAAAAAATTAAACAGCAAAGTTTGCCTTTTTCTGGATTCAGGACATTGTGGTTAATTCTGAGGTCAATGCTAACTCCAAACAGGAAATGAAAGACTTAGCTTTTAGATTTCACCTGCTCTTCTTATTCATTATATGACACCTGAAAGTTACTTTTAGCACTATTATTCTTCCCCTATACTGAACAGTTAAGTAGTTATCTCCTAGAAATTTGAGGATACTAAGTTTACTAAAATGACACTTCTATGAACCAAATGATAATTCTTTTTAACCAGATATACTTATTTTTTATTTTTTTATACAGCAGGTTCTTATTAGTTACCTATTTTATACATATTAGTGTATATACGTCAATCCCGATCTCCCAATTCATACCACCACCACCACCCCCCTCAAATGATAATTCTAAAGGACTCATCTATTCTCATGTTGCTTACACAGTAAAAGAAAATCTGCCTCAAATCATTGACTTTGTAATAATAGTTACTCTTCTAATTTAAGTTGAACTGTGAAAATGCTGAGGAAACATTAGAGCTGCAAACGCAGTTCCAGAGTGAGGAACAGATGACAAGGGTACAGGCTGACAATCTCAGGTAACTTCCTCCTACTTGTTTTGCTAATATAACCTGTCACATTTTACTTTGTTGACTCAGACTTCTCATTTTATCCTCTTAATGTGAACATCTTACTTGAACTAAGTCAATATTATTCACATGTTAACAAGTTTATGTTTGATATCCTAACTCAGCATAGTAACCTTAAGAGGTCACATTTCTTACAAAGTTAAAGTATAATGAGAATCTCCAACTATTGTTAGCCCAGGCCCCCAACATGACTAGATGAGTCTTTATGATGGCTGGGTTTTTAGTTTTCATATGACTTTCTCATAAATCACATACTACTTTAAAAATAGTAATATAAGGACCTAGAATGAACTGTTTTTGCTCTCAAGGAATATTCACTGCAACGTACTTTGGGCTGGACAAACAAGGAGAATTTTACCTGTTAAAAGGTGAAAATCAGCAATTAGACAGGAAACAACAGAGATGTTAACCCATGAGAAATGCTCTCAGCTATGGTGAATTAAACTCCAAGCAGCATGGCATATTCTGCAGTGCTGAGAAATAACTGCAGGAGAGACATCAACATGGAGTTCTGTTCTCAGAAATGGGAGAGCTCACTTGAACAAAAGCACCAGATAAAACACTAAGTAACAACAGGTTTTCATAACAATATTTACATCAGCAGTCTTTACATACATATGATGGTGAAAAGTTTGCTCATTACACTCTGATGTATTAAGCCAAGCAATGCTTGTTTATTCCAATCTCTATCAACAAGATTATCACTGGTACGAAAGTCAAAGACTCCTATAATTATTCATTTTAGTTTTTATTGCAATGAGAAACAACAACTGATCTTTGAATTTTATCCACAAAAGGTTCATGGCTTCTCCAATATTAAAACTGGATATGGGACTTCCCTGGCAGTCCAGTGGTTAAGACTCCACGCTTCTGCTGTAGGGGTCATGGGTTCGATCCCTGGTCAGGGAACTAAGATCCTGCATCCTGCATGCCGCGTGGCATGGCCAAAATAAATAAATAAAATTTAAAAAAATAAATAAAAAATAAAACTGGATATTTATTCTGAACCCAATTATCTAATCTCATTTCCTAGATAGACTTTCTAAGGCAAAATATCCCCAAATATTATATAAGTGGTAAGGTTCCTATAATCACCAGGACCAGTAAGTGGTCCTTCCATTAAGATTTTCTGAGAGCTGGCCCAGTTTAGAAGTAAGGCAGTGAAGCAGCTGAGGCAAGGCATTTGTCTATGTTCAGGAGAACAACTATAGATAGATAAAGAGCACAGGAAATAACACCTGCACAAGGAAGATTGGTAAAAGAAGTTAAGCAAAGTAACAGTATTTCCAGTTATAGGAAAGGGTTCAGGGAAGGATTTTAGTAGTTAGGCATCAGTTAGATTAAGTTTTGAAAGGGACTCTGGGTCAATATAGAGAAAATACTTGTGGGGTTTAAAAGAATACATGGGAGCAGGTAGTCATGGCTGGACCACTAAATCCTTTGTGTTGGGGAGGATAATTTAATTCTAAATTCGACAAGCAACTGGGGCATACGCTGCTGATAAATTTTCTACGTGTATTAAAAAAAAAAAATTGCTTTTAAACAGAGATGGGCCTGAGACTCCAGATAGGGATTTCGCTGTGGGAAACTGGAGTTGACAAGGGCAGAAGCTGCCATCTCTAAGCAACTGAGAATCAATCTTGCTTACCTGAGTGGGACATTGATCCCATTTTATTCTGGCGTTTTGGGCTCCTCTTTCTCCTTATTTTATTTTATTTTTTGCGGTACACGGGCCTTTCACTGTTGTGGCCTCTCCCGTTGTGGAGCACAGGCTCCGGACGCGCAGGCTCAGTGGCCATGGCTCAGGGGCCCAGCCGCTCCGCGGCATGTGGGATCCTCCCGGACCGGGGCACGAACCCGTGTCCCCCGCATCGGCAGGCGGACTCTCAACCACTGCGCCACCAGGGAAGCCCTCTCCTTATTCTTTTAATAAGGTTTCATCGAGTTGATGTTCAATTCCCTTTGAATTATTCATTTTAACTAATCCACACCTTAACTACTCTTTGTCCCTGCTATTTGTAATTCTCAGGGGATAAAACTCATCTCCATTCTATTTACAGAGAATTTTGGTTGTGTTTCTGAACCTGTTCTACATGTATTACTAGCCCTGTACCACATGCTGAAAATGCTTCTGGATGAGTCACTGAGTGATAGTTAACCAAACCCTAAGATCCACTTATGCCAATTAAGAATTGAGGGGGGAAAAAAAAACAGGACACAAAAACCTGTTTGGATTTTCTGCTTCTATGAACTGAGGAAAAGCTAATCATCTTAGGTTAAAGATACTAAACCACTGATTTTTCAATTATCCCTAAAGATTTTTTTTGCTCTCAATAGTATCTATCTGTATATCTATATTTATAGACCCATATCTAATCTTATATTAACTGCTATTCTATCAACTACATATTTAAAGCATAATGAGTATGAAGTACAAGACACTTAATACTTTTTACAAAAGTACACTTTTTATTTCCTCTTTCATATCTGCTGTTTTATATAGGACTAACTTTCCATTAACCAGAACATTTCTTTCTTTTTTTTTCTTATTTTTCTTTTCTTTTTTTTTTGTGGTCATGCTGCACAGCATGAGGGATCTTAGTTCCTCCACCAGGGATCGAATCCATACCCCCTGCAATGGAAGCATGGAGTCTTAACCACTGGAACACCAGGGACGTCCCAACCAGAATATTTCATTCCTCAACATCTAATTCATTTAAAAATATTTATTGTGTACCTAAATGTGCCAGGTACTATTAGATACCAGAGAACCACAAATAGCATCACTACTCTTTAAGGATCTCACATTGTAATGATGAAAAGGCAAACAAACGTAAGGTGATAAGCTAATAAATTCTAATAATAATAATAGAGTGAGGGTAGAGAGAATGATAGAGATATTAGTGGTGGTGTTATGTTAAAGACGTTGGGCAGGGAAGGCATCGCTCTGTTAAAAGGTGATATTTGAGCAAAGGATTTAATTAAAATCTATATTTTAGAACTAAAATAAGTGATTAATAAAAAAATAGTTACTGGCCATGTAAAGATTATATGTATTATATAAGATTTATATAATAAAGACTTTTTCATTTTAAAGAGATACAATGTTAAAAATATGAAGGCAATAGGAGTCCTTCACACTGATTTGAAACTTGGTATCTTAAACCAGTAGTTAAAATTACCTACCCAAACTATACTAATGGATTTACTAGAGAGTCTAATCTATATGAATTGTAACTAGAACAAAGAGGACTGAATTTTTAACAAATGCATTGGTGACATCAGGATGAATGCTACTATTTCACAGGACTGGGAAATAGACACTTATTTGAACAAACAATTCGATCAACTTAAGAAATGCTTTGAATTCATTTTTATTCTGAAGTAATTCATAAGCCACATAAGAAATGTCCTTTCATCATTTATAGTGTGTCTTTTTGAAAATAGCTTTACAATTTTTGTCTTGATTATACAAGTAATACGTTTATTATAGAATTTTAGAAAATACAGAAAATAGAAGAAAATGTCAGCTATAAGCTCATAATGATAATTGCTGTTTATGTTTTTATATATCTCCTTCTCTGCACAAGTAAATATTTTCAAGTTTTTATTTTTAATTCTGTAATTTATCACATCCATTCTTAGGGAAAAACTTCAAATATTACAAGTAAAGATTAAAGACCTCCTATTTATCACTTTTCTGTGCATCCTCATTGTGGTTTTTCTTTTCTTTTCTTTTTTTTTTTTGCCATACGCGGGCCTCTCACTGTTGTGGCCTCTCCCGTTGCGGAGCACAGGCTCCGGATGCGCAGGCTCAGCGGCCATGGCTCCCGGGTCCAGCCGCTCCGCGGCATGTGGGATCTTCCCGGACCGGGGCACGAACCCGTGTCCCCTGCATTGGCAGTTGGACTCTCAACCACTGCGCCACCAGAGAAGCCCTCTTTTCTTTTTTTTAAACAATACATGTGTATTATACACAGAAGGATATATCAGTCTCCTTTTTCATTTTTTAAAAAGTGGGTCATGTCACATACAGTCTGTAACTTTTTTTCACCTAAGAATATGTTTTGGGATCCATCCATGTTTCTACTTCATTCTTTCCATTTGCTACACAGTAGATCACAATGTGGACATAATCATTTAATTCTATAATTCATTTATTTTATCCTAAACTGATGAACATTTAGATTGTTTCCAATTTTTAATTATACACAGTGCTTCAAAGGCCACCATAAATAATGCCTCCACTTCACGAGCGAATGTTTCTCTAAGAAAGATCATCATGAAGTAGAATTGTTGAATCAAAAGATGTAAAATTTTAAGAGATACTTATTTTAAGATTAAAATTTTAAGATTTCCCTCCCAAGTGGCAATATCAATTAAAAATGGTACCAGAAGTATATGAAATATGGTTCCTCTACTTCCTCACCAATATTTGATATTATCATATATAAACATGTTTGCTATGCACATTATATATGTAAATCATATCTTCATATAGAATTCGCTATCCCTTCCCCCCGATATAACTTAAAAATCTTCCTATGCTATTAAACCCCTTTTATAAATATTATTTTTATTGGCCACATAATTTTCCATTCTTTATTATTCCTCTATTGTCAGACATTTAGCATCTCCCCAATTTCTTACTTCATTGTTCATACCAAATAGTCGTACCCAGTTTATTCTTTACTCTGAGCAAAGTATGAATTTCCAGAAACAAAATACATCTTTGAAGGAAGAAGGCTCTTACAATCAAAGGCTGTGCTATAAAGTAACCATACTGAGCAATGCCAGGATAGTTGTGAAAAGTATATGAGGCCCAAATGTGTCTACTTTGTGGAGGATATTATTGTTTGGATCCATATATCCTGATGTGTTTCTTTAAAAAAATATAAACTTGACTCATTACGTATGCACATATTTATACATGTATCACGGATATATCTAAAATCACATAAGGACATTTACAGGTATCTAAAAAGAAAAGTGTACATTTGGGAGAAATGATATTACTGTAGGTAAAGGTATCTGGGAGATGGGAGGGTGGAAATAAAGTTACTCTTTTTACATTATGTGGTTTGACTTAAAATTAATTTTGCTAAAGGCAACTCAAAAATTTTTGATATGGGCAATTAAAAAATGTAAACTTAAGCACTTTCCATTTAAATAATTTTGGCTGACATACATTTTACTTCTCAAAATAAAAGTATTTATTAGCCAAGTAAGGGATGAAGTACTTATCACTACATCATCACTGTCTAGTAAAGTTAAATCTTTGGTTGGTTAAGTTTTTTAATATCCTGAAAACACCTGAAAGATCTCTGAAGCCAGAAATAAGTACTCCTGCTCTACCAGACCTAATCTACAATTTCTAATCCATTACTTTAAAAAAGCAAACAAAACAAAACAAAACCCCAAATTAAAAAACCACAATTTTATGTAGTTTTACATATTTCAAATTAATGCACATTTATATACACATTTACATTTATACAAATTAATACCAGAACTTACAATTGAATTTTGAAAGGAGGATTTGTGAAAATTTCTACAGGTATTTTTTTAAAAATAACTTTTCATATCATTATATCTTTAATATTTAAATATATAGTTATATTCTTCAATTTATGAATTTATATATCAGTTGGAAAGGGGAGTAGGTCAGAATCTCCTATTATTCGGATTACATACTAATTTACTATCCTGTTAATATGCCCTCCCACTGGCAAGTGTTTGTTTTCTAATCGAGAATTGCTGTATGTAATGAGAGAAATTTACTGATAGGACCACGTTGCCCATGTGAAAGCTTTGAAGGTAGAAAACATGTTTAAAACAATTAATATATATTAGAGAATATAGCTGAAATTGCTTTCTTTCCATTGACATTGAAATGGAAAGTGTTATTTTAAAGATTTTACTTTTATACATTATTGCTACCTAGTGTTCTACCAACTGTTCTTTTATTTTTGTCATCTCGATATTACAAAATTTTAAAATATATACTTAGATACTGAATCCAAACTATTTTCAGTGAAAATTAGAAGAGCAATGACTGCAGTTTAAAGATATATATATATATAACATTATAGAGAAACAGAATTCTAGTAACTCTGGTCTTTCCATTTCAAGT
The DNA here is from genome assembly GCF_949774975.1 of Lagenorhynchus albirostris. Taxonomy (NCBI): domain Eukaryota; kingdom Metazoa; phylum Chordata; class Mammalia; order Artiodactyla; family Delphinidae; genus Lagenorhynchus; species Lagenorhynchus albirostris. The sequence continues at coordinate 46,818,509 of NC_083112.1, read as the reverse complement.
GTGAAATTTTCAAAACTGAAAAAGCAGGCAGAAAAAACTTATAAAACGACCATCAGTGTTGCAACAATCATTACTACAGGACATGAGGAAGGAATTTAAAAGGCGTTTGGGTATCTGTCCAAATGCTTCTGCCATTTAGATGATTTCTTCAACAAGTCCACTGCTCAGCTGTAATACTACATCTGTCATTTTTGGCTTACAAGCTAATTCTTAAATGAATGTGAGAGATCTTTTTTTTGCTGAGTTAAAAATGCTGAGTATGTTTAACAACTGTACCATGGATTTATAAGAATTTCAAGCATGCATTTAGAGTAATTCAATGCATCTATCATATCATGATCAAATAAAATATGTAATGTCATTAATAAACAATATGTAGTAATATTTGGCTATCTATAAAGGCAAAAAATTGATACCAGGTATGTGAAGATAAAAGTAAGTACTTAAGTGAAACAAATATAATGAAAGGAATGTAGCCTTAAAATAAATCAAAGCATGCATGAGATAAAATTAGAGTAAAATATTTTATAACAGTGTTTGAATGGGGAGCTGTTTTCTCTTTGGTGGCAACATGACAACACTAAAAATTCAACTTGAATCATCCTCTGAACCAAGAGTATTTATTATATCAGTGCATCAGAGTACTCAAAACTATTTTATGCTGCTTTCAATACAGACCCTAGAGCGTTAGGCTACATTAAAGGAAAAGATCAGAATATTATAAAGCTGAATCTAAAAAAAGTCATGAAGTTTGCTGTATGTACTTTCCTCTCAACTTTGTTGTGAGCCCAAAACTGCTCTAAAAAAATGAAGTCTTAAAAAAAATTCATAAGAAAATACACTTTGGGGGGATGCTTTTATGAAGAATAGTGTCAGGTATGAACAGTAGCAGAATATAAGCTAATCATGGTTTTGTCCTATTTTTCCAGAAGACATAGTGCAAAGAAAGGATATCAACTTACTACAGCTAACACACAAAGTACTGTATAAGGCAAAAAGGAATATAAAGGTCATTTAGACTAACTTCCTATTAACAGGCAAAAACTACAAACCTTAACTTATATAAACGTGTTTTGAAAATAGGCTAAAGAATTCCACGCGAACTCTCAGAAAATTTCTGAATAGGGATCTAGAAACCAGAGTCCTGGGTCTTCAAAACCATAGAGTTTGATAGTAGAGCTGGATCACTAGGAAGACTTTTTTATTTTCTAAGGGTGAGGATGACTCCTAAGCTTGATTCCATCTACCCAATCAGGAATGACCTCAGAACCACTTGTGGTACTTGTAAGAATTCTAGATGCCGCGGTTCCCCCTTAGACCTACTGCATCAAAATCTCTAAGGATAGACTTGGGAATACTGAGTTCTAGTTGACTAAATGAGCAAATATAAGTGAAATGCTCACAACAGTGCCTTGTACAATTAAAAGTTACTCAAGTACAAGAATCTTGTTTAATGTATCTCTGGATTCTTAGGATCTAGTGTATCACCTGGTATATAAGAAACTCTTAATGACTCTTTACTGAATGAATAAATGGAGTCATATTAACCATTTTGGGTGTTATAAAACTGAAATTACTAAGTCGGTTCAAGCCAGGGTAGAAAACACTAAAGTATCATAAACTAATCTGATGAGGGACAGTCTTTTCTGAAGTGTGACAAAACTAGTGAATTAAGATGATTATTTCCAGGTTTGGGTGTCAGTGTAAGATGAAAACAAATCACAGGGAATGAAGGAAAAAGAAACCAAAATGATGGGATAGGTATGAATGAGCTACAAGAAAGATTAAAGTTTCTAAAAATGTAGTTTACCTAATGGCTAAGGTGGTAGGATGGAGATGTGACCACATTCAAAAAACATTTAAAAAACAGACATACAAACAAGGATCAAAGTTAGTGTGACATGATAGCATGATATATCTAAATTCTGTAAAGAGTTAAAGTTGTTGCAAAATGTACACACAATTTAAAAAATATAATTGCAACTGACTAGCATGAATGTCTCTCATGAAGGCATGTAAAACAGAAATGAAGAAGAAAAGCATAACATAATAATGAGAAGAACTAAATCACTCTGTTAGGTCTACTTCCTCATCTCTAAATTTCTCTCATTAGACTTAATGGACTAAATAACTGCTTATTAGTTTTTCTATACAACACTACCTTGGGATTTTCAAACAACTAGATAGATAAGACAATGTTATGTTAGCACAGTTAACATATCATGTTATACTTTTTATTTTCTACAGCCGTTTGTCAAATGAGAAAGCTTATAAAATTTCAGAAAACGTCTGCATACCTAGGTATTTATTTAACTGTCTATTTATGGCTACAAATGCATCAGGATAAAAATGAAATAAAGTATCTCATATAATCAAAGATAAGTATTAATTGAATGAAAAAATTTAAACATAAAAAAATTAAACATTAAAAAAATCTCACATTAGTACTTTGAAGAAATGCCTTCTCCCCTTAAATATTTTCCGGAGCCTCACCTGTCTCCCTATACTTTTCCTATATATACCCTTCCATCCCAGCAACTGTTGGTTGCTTCTCGTGCTCCTCCTCCCTAGGCTGGGGGAAAGTTGGCACTTTTATTACCGCCCACCGATTACGGCCTGCCACCTCTTCCTTTTCTCTCACTTGCTATTCTAACCGAGACCCAAAGCAGTAGGAGGCTTTGGGTCTTGGTTAGAATAGCAAGTGAGAGAGAGGTTTGTGATCAAAAGTCAGAGATGAACTCTATAGGATTTTACTACGAGGAAACTTGAACTGGCACGACTCCTGTCAGCATGTGTACAAAACAATACAAAGGAAAGGAGCCCAACGTTTTAGTGCCTTATGTTTATATTTGCTATTCATGTATATATATGCTTTTCACTTAATCATCTCTAAAATTTTAACAGAGTTTCAGATTATTCTCTTTTCAGAGATAAAGAAACTGAGACTTAGAAAGGTTAGTAACTTGCCCAAGTAAGTAACAAAGCTGGAATTTGCACCCAGGCCTGCCTCAAATTTCTGCGCTCTTACCCTATAACAACCTGTATCCAAGAGAGAAAAAAAATTTTAAATAAAAATAAAGTATGTACCAAAAAGACATACACAAACTCCAGCAATACCCTGTTGGCAGCTAAGTGAGGAGAGACACAACTAAAGAAGGAAGACAGCAGAGGCAAAGGGCATGACTGAAAGGTGAAAAAAGAAGATGAAACAGGCCAGGGCTGTCCACGAAAAGAATCAAACACACAATGACTCCCCATGGGGAGAGTAAACCTGGGTTTAGGTGTGGGGTTTAAGGAGGTTCAAATCATTAAAGGTGTTATAGATGTCCTAGAAAGAAATCTAGAGAGAAAAGTTATTCCTGTTGCTTCGGACAAAGTTGGCTCTGTGCCCCACCAATACCTACAGTACGGGTGTGAATATAAGATGAGGCCTTTCCCTCAAATCATTCGGAAGGCAAAAAGGGTGTCACTTTTTCTTTGAGTTTTCATAAAATCCTTCCCATTGAGTATTCTCTCAATAGCTTTATTTGGAAATATAAGACACTGTGTAGGGAGGACACATTGGCTTGCAAAGACCATAATCAATGCAAATTTTGATGCTAATATTGTTCTCTTAAAAGAATCAATAAATATAGAAGCAAAGATACTTAACACATATAATAATTATTTTTGGGATGCAGCTTCACAACTACACCACAAGTAGGTGTTAAAGATTATCTTAAAAAAGAAACATAATCAATCACACTGTGAAGATCACAAACACACCAAAAAAACAAATGGAAAAAAATTGTTTTTGAGTGGATACTGTGGCAAAAGATGAAAATCTGACAACAGTACCATCTAGGGATTCCAACAGTGAAAAAATATAAAAAGCAGTGAACTTCCTTCCCCGTATTGTATGACCTATTATATCAGACAGGCTAACACTGGTACATCACAAAGTACTCTTTCCACTGGAAGGCAGATGATGTCACTGATTTTGTCTCCAGAAAGAGGGCAGACAGCAGAAGCAAGGACTACAATTCTGCAGTCTGTGGAAGGAAAATCACATTCACAGAAAGATAAGATAAAATAAAAAGGCAGAGGATTTCGCACCAGATGAAGGAACAAAACAAAACCCCAGAAAAACAACTAAATGAAGTGGAGATAGGCAACCTTCCAAAAAAGGAATTCAGAATAATGATAATGAAGATGATCCAGGACCTCGGAAAAAGAATGGAGGCAAAGATTGAGAAAATGCAAGAAATGTTTAACAAAGACCTAGAAGAATTAGAGAAAAAACACTGAGAAGAATTAAAGAACAAACAAACGGAGGTGAACAATACAGTAACTGAAATGAAAAATACACAAGAAGGAATCAATAGCAGAAAAACTGAGGCAAAAGAACGGCTAAGTGACCTGGAAGACAGAATGGTGGAATTCACTGCCACAAAACAGAATAAAGAAAAAAGAATGAAAATAAATGAAGACAGCTTAAGAGACCTCTGGGACAACATTAAGCAACAACATTCACATTACAGGGGTCCCAGAAGGAGAAGAGGGAGAGAAAGCGCCCGAGAAAATATTTAAAGATATTACAGATGAAAACTTCCCTAATGTGGGAAATGAAATAGCCACCCAAGTCCAAAGCGCAGAGAGTCCCAGGCAGGATAAACCCAAGGAGAAACATGCTGAGACACACAGTAATCAAACTGGCAAAAATTGAAGACAAAGAAAAATTATTGAAAGCAACAAGGGAAAAATGACAAATAACATGCAAGGGAACTCCCATAAGGTTAACAGCTGATTTCTCAGCAGAAACTCTACAAGGCAGAAGGGAGTGACATGATATATTTAAAGTGATGATGGGCTTCCCTGGTGGCACAGTGGTTAAGAATCCACCTGCCAATGCAGAGGACACGGGTTCAAGCCCTGGTCCAGGAAGATCCCACATGCAGCGATGAAACAAAGCCCGTGCGCCACAACTACTAAGCCTGTGCTCTAGAGCCCGCGAGCCACAACTACTGAGCCCACATGCCACAACTACTGAAGCCCGCGTGCCTAGAGCCTGTGCTCTGCAAAAAGAGAAGCCACTGCAATGAGAAGCCTGCACACCGCAACAAAGAGTAGCCTCTGCTCGCTGCAACTAGAGAAAGCCTGCACACAGCAACGAAGACCCAATGCGGCCAAAAAATAAATAAATAAATAAATAAATAAAAATAAATTAATTAAAAAAATAAAGTGATGAAAGGGAAGAACCTACAACCAAGATTACCCGGTAAGGATCTCATTCAGACTTGACAAGAGAAATCAAAAGCTTTACAGACAAGCAAAAGCTAAGAGAATTCAGCACCACCAAACCAGTTCTACAACAAATGCTAAACGAACTTCTCTAAGTGGGAAACACAAGAGAAGAAAAGGAGCTACAAAAATAAACCCATAACATTTCACACCAGGAAATCTGGTCTGAAAGGATGGGTGTGAAGCCTCTGCACGCGCCACCCTCTGAGCAAGCGAAGCCAGACTAAGCCCAAAGGAAAAAAATATCCTACACTATTAATAAAAGAGCACTATCGAGTCTGGACCTGCCAAAGAAGCAAGAGACTTTTTCTTCCCTCTTTGTTTCCTGGTGCGCGAGGAGAGGGGATTAAGAGTGCTGTTTATACGAGCTCCAGAGACAGGCGCGAGCTGCGGCTAAAAGTGCGGACCCCAGAGACGTGCATGAGATGCTAAGGCTGCTGCTGCTGCCACCAAGAAGCCTGTGTGTGAGCACAGGTCACTATCCACATCCCCCTTCCGGGGAGCCTGTGCAGCCTGCCACTGCCAGGGTCACGGGATCCAGGGACAACTTCCCCAGGAGAATGCACGGTGCGCCTCGGGTTGGTGCAACATCATGCCAGCCTCTGCAGCTGCAGGCCTGCCCCGAACTCAGTGCCCCTCCCTCTCCTCCCCCGGCCCCCCTCCCCCGGCCTGAGAGCCAGAGTCCCTGAAGCAGCTGCTCCTTTAACCCCGTCCTGTCCGAGCGAAGAATAGACGCCCTCCAGCTGACCAACATGCAGAGGCGGGGCCAAATCCAAAGCTGAGCCCCTGGGAGCTGTGAGAACAAAGAAGAGAAAGGGAAATCTCTCCCAGCAGCCTCAGAAGCAGCGGATTAAAGCTCCACAATCAACTTGATGTACCCTGCATCTGTGGAATACATGAATAGACAACGAATCATCCCAAATCGAGGAGTGGACTTTGAGATCAAGATTTATGATTCTTTCCGCTTTCCCTCTTTTTGTGAGTGTGTATGCTTCTGTGTGAGATTTTGTCTGTATAGCTTTGCTTCCACCATTTGTCCTAGGGTTCTATCTGTCTGTGTTTTTTTTTTTTTATTTTTTTTCTTAATAAATATTTTTTATTGTAATGACTTTATTTTACTTTATCTTCTTTCCTTCCTTCCTTCCTTCCTTCCTTCCTTCCTTCCTTCCTTCCTTCCTTCCTTCCTTCCCTCCTTCCTTCCTTCCTTCCTTCCTTCCCTCCTTTAGACAACGAATCATCCCAAATTGAGGAGGTGGACTTTGAGAGCAAGATTTATGATTTTTTCCCCTTTTCCTCTTTTTGTGTGTATGTGTATGCTTCTGTGTGAGATTTTCTCTGTATAGCTTTGCTTCTACCATTTGTCCTAGGGTTCTATCTGTCTGTGTTTTTTTTTTTTTATGTTTTTTCTTAATAAATATTTTTTATTGTAATGACATTATTTTACTTTATCTCCTTCCTTCCTTCCTTCCTTCCTTCCTTCCTTCCTTCCTTCCTTCCTTCCTTCCTTCCTTCCTTCCTTCCTTCCTTCCTTCCTTCCTTCCTTCCTTCCTTCCTTCCTTCCTTCCTTCCTTCCTTCCTTCCTTCCTTCCTTCCTCCCTTCCCTTCCCTTCCCTTCCCTTCCTTCCCTTCCTTCCCTTCCTTCCCTTCCTTCCTTCCCTCCTTTAGACAACGAATCATCCCAAATTGAGGAGGTGGACTTTGAGAGCAAGATTTATGATTTTTTCCCCTTTTCCTCTTTTTGTGTGTATGTGTATGCTTCTGTGTGAGATTTTCTCTGTATAGCTTTGCTTCCACCATTTGTCCTAAGGTTCTACCCGTCCGTTTTTTTTTAAAATTTTTTTCACTTAATAATTATTTTTTATTTTAATAACTTTATTATATTTTATCTTACTTTATTTTACTTTATCTTCTTTCTTTCCTTCCCTCCTTCCTTCCTCCCTCCCTCCCTCCCTCCGTCCATCCCTCCCTCCTTTCTTTCTTTCTTTTTCTTCTACTAATTCTTTCTTTCTACTTTTTATCCCTTTTATTCTGAGCCGTGTGGAAGAAAGGCTCTTGGCGCTGCAGAGAGGAGTCAGTGCTGTGCCTCTGAGGTGGGAGAGCCAACTTCAGGACACTGGTCCACAAGAGACCTCACAGCTCCATATAATATCAAATGGCAAAAATCTCCCAGAGATCTCCATCTCAACACCAGCACCCAGCTTCACTCAACGACCAGCAAGCTACAGTGCTGGACACCCTATGCCAAACAACTAGCACGACAGGAACACAACCCCACCCATTACCAGAGAGGCTGCCTAAAATCATAATAACTCCACAGACACCCCAAAACACAGCAAAAGACGTGGACTTGCCCACCAGAAAGACAAGATCCAGCCTCATCCACTACAACACAGGCACTAGTCCCCTCCACCAGGAAGCCTACACAACCCACTGAACCAACCTTAGCCACTGGGGACAGACACCAAAAACAACAGGAACTATGAACCAGCAGCCTGCAAAAAAGGAGACCCCAAACACAGTAAGATAAGCAAAATAAGAAGATAGAAAAACACACAGCAGATGAAGGAGCAAGATAAAAACCCACCAGACCTAACAAATGAAGAGGAAATAGGCAGTCTACCTGAAAAAGAATTCAGAATAATGATAGTAAAGATGACCCAAAATCTTGGAAATAGAATAGAGAAAATGCAAGAAACATTTAACAAGGACCTAGAAGAACTAAAGATGAAACAAGCAATAATGAACAATGCAATAAATGAAATTAAAAATACTCTAGATGGGATCAATAGCAGAATAACTGAGGCAGAAGAAAGGATAAGTGACCTGGAAGATAAAATAGTGGAAATAACTACTGCAGAGCAGAATAAAGAAAAAAGAATGAAAAGAACTGAGGACAGTCTCAGAGACCTCTGGGACAACATTAAACACACCAACATTCGAATTATAGGGGTTCCAGAAGAAGAAGAGAAAAAGAAAGGGACTGAGAAAATATTTGAAGAGATTATAGTTGAAAACTTCCCTAATATGGGAAAGGAAATAGCTAATCAAGTCCAGGAAGCACAGAGAGTCCCATACAGGATAAATCCAAGGAGAAACACGCCAAGACACATATTAATCAAACTGTCAAAAATTAAATACAAAGAAAACATATTAAAAGCAGCAAGGGAAAACCAACAAATTACACACAAGGGAATCCCCATAAGGTTAACAGCTGATCTTTCAGCAGAAACTCTGCAAGCCAGAAGGGACTGGCAGGACATATTTAAAGTGATGAAGGAGAAAAACTTAAAACCAAGATTACTCTACCCAGCAACAATGTCATCAGATTTGATGGGTAAATTAAAACCTTTACAAACAAGCAAAAGCTGAGAGAGTTCAGCACCACCAAACCAGCTTTACAACAAATGCTAAAGGAACTACTCTAGGCAAGAAACACAAGAGAAGGAAAACACCTACAATAATAAACACAAAACAATTAAGAAAATGGGAATAGGAACATGCATATTGGTAATTACCTTAAATGTAAATGGAATAAATGCTCCCACCAAAAGACAAAGATTGGCTGAATGGATAGAAAAACAAGACCCATATATATGCTGTCTACAAGAGACCCACTTCAGACCTAGAGACACATACAGACTGAAAGTAAGGGGATGGAAAAAGATATTTCATGCAAATGGAAACCAAAAGAAAGCTGGAGTAGCAATTCTCATATCAGACAAAATAGACTTTAAAATAAAGACTACTAGAAGAGACAAAGAAGGACACTACATAATGATCAAGGGATCGATCCAAGAAGAAGATATAACAATTGTAAATATTTATGCACCCAACATAGGAGTACCTCAATACAGAAGGCAAATACTAACAGTCATAAAACGGGAAATCAACAGTAACACATTCATAGTAGGGGACTTTAACACGCCACTTTCACCCATGGACAGATCATCCAAAATGAAAATAAATAAGGAAACACAAGCTTTAAATGATACATTAAACAAGATGGACTTAATTGATATTTATAGGACATTCCATCCAAAAACAACAGAACACACATTTTTCTCAAGTGCTCATGGAACATTCTCTGGGATAGATCATATCTTGGGTCACAAATCAAGCCTTGGTAAATTTAAGAAAACTGAAATTGTATCAAGTATCTTTTCCGACCACGACACTATGAGACTAGATATCAATTACAGGAAAAGATCTGTAAAAAGTACAAACACATGGAGGCTAAACAATACACTATTTAATAACCAAGTGATCACTGAAGAAATCAAAAATTACCTAGAAACAAATGACAATGGAGACACGATGACCCAAAACCTATGGGACGCAGCAAGAGCAGTTCTAAGAGGGAAGTTTATAGCAATACAATCCTACCTTAAGAAACAGGAAACATCTCGAATAAACAACCTAACCTTGCACCTAAAGCGATTAAAGAAAGAACAAAAAACCCCCAAAGTTAGCAGAAGGAAAGATATCATAAAAATCAGATCAGAAATAAATGAAAAAGAAATGAAGGAAACAATAGCAAAGATCAATAAAACTAAAAGCTGGTTCTTTGAGAAGATAAATAAAATTGATAAAGCATTAGCCAGACTCATCAAGAAAAAAAGGGAGAAGACTCAAATCAATAGAATTACAAATGAAAAAGGAGAAGTAACAACTGACACTGCAGAAATACAAAAGATCATGAGAGATTACTGCAAGCAACTCTATGCCAACAAAATGGACAACCTGGAAGAAATGGACAAACTCTTAGAAATGCACAACCTGCCAAGAATGAATCAGGAAGAAATAGAAAATATGAACAGACCAATCACAAGCACTGAAATTGAAACTGTGATTAAAAATTTTCCAACAAACAAAAGCAACAAAAGCCCAGGACCAGATGGCTTCACAGGAGAATTCTATCAAATATTTAGAGAAGAGCTAACACCTACCCTTCTGAAACTCTTCCAAAATATAGCAGAGGGAGGAACACGCCTAAACTCATTCTACGAGGCCACCATCACCCTGATAACAAAACCAGACAAGGAAGTCACAAAGAAAGAAAACTACAGGCCAATATCACTGATGAACATAGATGCAAAAATCCTCAACAAAATACTAGCAAACAGAATCCAACAGCACATTAAAAGGATCATACACCATGATCAAGTGGGGTTTATTCCAGGAATGCAAGGATTCTTCAATGTATGCAAATCAATCAATGTGATAAACCATATTAACAAATTGAAGGAGAAAAACCATATGATCATCTCAATCGATGCAGAGAAAGCTTTCGACAAAATTCAACACCAATTTATAATAAAAACCCTGCAGAAAGTAGGCATAGAGGGAACTTTCCTCAACATAATAAAGGCCATATATGACAAACCCACAGCCAACATCGTCCTCAATGGTGAAAAACTGAAACCATTTCCACTAAGATCAGGAACAAGACAAGGTTGCCCACTCTCACCACTCTTACTCAACATAGTTTGGGAAGTTTTATCCATAGCAATCAGAGGAGAAAAGAAAACAAAAGGAATCCAAATAGGAAAAGAAGAAGTAAAGCTGTCACTATTTGCAGATGACGTGATACTATACATAAAGAATCCTAAAGATGCTACCAGAAAACTACTAGAGCTAATCAAAGAATTTGGTAAAGTAGCAGGATACAAAATTAATGCACAGAAATCTCTTGCATTCCTATACACTAATGATGAACAATCTGAAAGTGAAATTAAGGAAACACTCCCATTTACCATTGCAACAAAAAGAATAAAATATCTAGGAATAAACCTACCTAAAGAGACAAAAGACCTGTATGCAGAAAATTATAAGACACTGATGAAAGAAATTAAAGATGATACAAATAGATGGAGAGATATACCATGTTCTTGGATTGGAAGAATCAACATTGGGAAAATGACTCTACTACCTAAAGCAATCTACAGATTCAATGCAATCCCTATCAAACTACCACTGGCATTTTTCACCGAACTAGAACAAAATATTTCACAATTTGTATGTAAACACAAAGACCCCGAATAGCCAAAGCAATCTTAAGAACGAAAAACAGAGCTGGAGGAATCAGGCTCCCTGACTTTAGACTATACTACAAAGCTACAGTAATCAAGACAGTATGGTACTAGAACAAAAACAGAAAGATAGATCAATGGAACAGGATAGAAAGCCCAGAGATAAACCCACGCACATATGGTCACCTTATCTTTGATAAAGGAGGCAGGAATGTACAATGGAGAAAGGACAGCCTCTTCAATAAGTGGTGCTGGGAAAACTGGACAGGTACATGTAAAAGTATGAGATTAGATCACTCCCTAACACCATACACAAAAATAAGCTCAAAATGGATTAAAGACCTAAATGTAAGGCCAGAAACTGTCAAACTGTTAGAGGAAAACATAGGCAGAACACTGTATGACATAAATCACAGCAAGATCCTTTTCGACCCACCTCCTAGAGAAATGGAAATAACAACAAAAATAAACAAATGGGACCTAATGAAACTTCAAAGCTTTTGCACAGCAAAGGAAACCATAAACAAGACCAAAAGACAACCCTCAGAATGGGAGAAAATATTTGCAAATGAAGCAACTGACAAAGGATTAATCTCCAAAATTTATAAGCAGCTCAATAACAAAAAAACAAACAATGCAATCCAAAAATGGGCAGAAGACCTAAATAGACATTTCTCCAAAGAAGATATACAGACTGCCAACAAACACATGAAAGAATGCTCAACATCATTAATCATTAGAGAAATGCAAATCAAAACTACAATGAGATATCATCTCATACCGGTCAGAATGGCCATCATCAAAAAATCTAGAAACAATAAAAGCTGGAGAGGGTGTGGAGAAAAGGGAACACTCTTGCACTGCTGGTGGGAATGTGAATTGGTTCAGCCACTATGGAGAACAGTATGGAGGTTCCTTAAAAAGCTACAAATAGAACTACCATATGACCCAGCAATCCCACTACTGGGCATATACCCTGAGAAAACCATAATTCAAAACGAGTCATGTACCAAAATGTTCATTGCAGCTCTATTTACAATAGCCCGGAGATGGAAACAACCTAAGTGTCCATCATCGGATGAATGGATAAAGAAGATGTGGCACATATATACAATGGAATATTACTCAGCCATAAAAAGAAACAAAACCGAGCTGTTTGTAATGAGGTGGAGAGACCTAGAGTCTGTCATACAGAGTGAAGTAAGTCAGAAAGAGAAAGACAAATACCATATGCTAACACATATATATGGAATTTAAGAAAAAAAAATGTCATGTAAGACAGGAATAAAGACACAGACCTACTAGAGAATGGACTTGAGGATATGGGAAGGGGGAAGGGTAAGCTGTGAAAAGCGAGAGAGGCGTGGACATATATACACTACCGAACGTAAGGTAGACAGCTAGTGGGAAGCAGCCGCAAAGCACTGGGAGATCAGCTTGGTGCTGTGACCGCCTGGAGGGGTGGGATAGGGACGGTGGGAGGGTGGGAGACGCAAGAGGGAAGAGATATGGGAACATATGTATATGTATAACTGATTCACTTTGTTATAAAGCAGAAACTAACACACCATTGTAAAGCAATTATACTCCAATAAAGATGTAAAAAAAAAAACCCAAAAAAACCCAAAACACTATCATTGATCTGTTTAAGTGGCACTATCAAACAAATTTATTTTGATTGAGATTAATAGTCACTAATGTTAAAACTTACAAATTGGTTAAATTTCAATGCTAATGTAATTTAAAATGTTTTCATCAGTGGTATGTTAGTTCACACTATGACATTTGTATTCTAATGAAATGGTGCCAAATATGAAAAAAAAATATACCCATAACAATTGAGAAAATGGTAACAGGAACATACATATCAATAATTACCTTAAATGTGAATGGATTAAATGCTCCAACCAATAGACACAGGCTCATTGAATGGATTCAAAAAGAAGACCCATATATATGCTGTCTACAGGAGACCCACTTGAGACCTAGGGACATATACAGACTGAAAGTGAGGGGATGCAAAAAGATATTCCATGCAAATGGAAATCAAAAGAAAGCTGGAGTAGCAATACTCATATCAGATAAAATAGACTTGAAAATAAAGAATGTTACAGGAGACAAGGAAGGACACTACATAATGATCAAGGGATCAATCCAAGGAGAAGATATAACAATTATAAATATATATGCACCCAACATAGGAGCACCTCAATACATAAGGCAACTGCTAACAGCTATAAAAGAGGAAATCGACAGTAACACAATAATAGTGGGGAACTTTAACACCTCACTTGCACCAATGGACAGATCATCCAGACAGAAAATTAATAAGGAAACACAAGCTTTAAATGACACAATAGGCCAAACAGATTTAATTGATTTTTATAGGACATTCCATCCAAAAACAGCAGATTACACTTTCGTCTCAAGTGTACACAGAACATTCTTCAGGATAGACCACATCTTGAATCACAAAATCAAGCCTCAGTAAATTTAGGAAAACTGAAATCGTATGAAGCATCTTTTCCTACCACAACACTATGAGATTAGAAATCAATTACAGGGAAAAAACCGTAAAAAACACAAACACGTGTAGGCTAAACAATGTGTTACTATATAAGCAAAAGATCACTGAAGAAATCAAAAAAATACCTAGAGAAAAACGACAATGAAAACAGGATGATCCAAAGCCTATGGGATGCAGCAAAGGCAGTTCTAAGAGGGAAGTTTATAGCAATACAAGTCTACCTCAAGAAACAAGAAAAATCTCAAATAAACAATCTAACATTAGGAAAAAAAACCCAAAAAAACCCCAAAGTTAACAGAAGGAAAGAAATAATAAAGATCAGAGCAGAAATAAGTGAAATAGAAACAAAGAAAACAATAGCAAAGGTCAATAAAACTAAAAGCTGGTTCTTTGAGAAGATAAACAAAGTAGATAAACCTTTAGCCAGTCTCATCAAGAAAAAGAGGGAGAGTACTCAAATCAATAAAATTAGAAATGAAAAAGGAGCTACAACAGACATTGCAGAAATACAAAGCATCATAAGAGACTACTACAAGCAACTCTATGCTAATAAAACGGACTACCTGCAAGAAATGGACAGACCAATCACAAGTAACGAAATTGACGCTGTGATTAAAAATCTTCCAACAAACAAAAGTCCAGGACCAGATGGCTTCACTGATGAATTCTATCAAACATTTAGAGAGGAGCTAACACCCATCCTTCTCAAACTCTTCCAAAAAATTGCAGAGGAAGGAACACTCCCAAACTCATTCTATGAGGCCACCATCACCCTGCTACCAACCAGACAAAGATACTACAAAAAAAGAAAATTACAGACCAATATCACTGATGAATATAGATGCAAAAACCCTCAACAAAATACTAGCTAACAGAATCCAACAACACATTAAAAGGATCATACACCATGATCAAGAGGGATTTATCCCAGGGATGCAAGGATTCTTCAATATATGCAAATCAATCAATGTGATACACCATATCAACAAATTGAAGAAGAAAAACCATATGATCATCTCAATAGATGCAGAAAAAGCTTTTGACAAAATTCAACGCCATTTATGATAAAAACCCTCCAGAAAGTGGGCACAGAGGGAACCTACCCCAACATAATAAAGGCCATATATGACAAACCCATAGCAAACACCATTCTCAATGGTGAAGAACTGAAACCATTTCCTCTAAGATCAGAAACAAGACAAGGATGTCCACTGTCACCACTATTATTCAACATAGTTTTGGAGGTCCTAGCCATGGCAATCAGAGAAGAAAAAGAAATAAAAGGAATACAAATTGGAAAAGAAGAAGTAAAACTGTCACTGTTTGCAGATGACATGATACTATACATAGATAATCCTAGAGGTGCCACCAGAAAACTACTAGAGCTAATCAATGAATTTGGTAAAGTTGCAGGATACAAAATTAATGCATGGGGCTTCCCTGGTGGCACAATGGTTAAGAATCCATCTGCCAATACAGGGGACATGGGTTCAAGCCCTGGTCCAAGAAGATGCCATATGCCGCAGAGTATCTAAGCCCGTGTGCCACAACTACTGAGCCTGTGTTCTAGAGCCCCTGAGCCACAACTACTGAGCTTGCATGCCACAACTACTGAAGCCCATGCACCTAGAGCCCATGCTCTGCAACAAGAGAAACCACTGCAATGAGAAGACCCTGCACTGCAATGAAGAGTAGCCCCCGCTCACCGCAACTAGAGAAAGCCCGCACACAGCAACAAAGACTCCATGCAGTCAAAAATAAATTAAAAAAAAATTAATGCGCAGAAATCTCTTGCATTCCTATACACTAACAATGAAAGATCAGAAAGAGAAATTAAGGAAACAATCCCATTCACCACTGCAATGAGAAGAATAAAAATACCTAGGAATAAACCTACCTAAGCAGGTAAAAGACCTGTACTCAGAAAACTATAAGACACTGATGAAAGAAATCAAAGATGACACAAACAGATGGAGAGATATACCATGTTCTTGGATTGGAAGAATCAACATTGTGAAAATGTGTATACTACTCAAAGTAATCTACAGATTGAATGCAATTCCTATCAAATTACCGGTGGCATTTTTTACAGAACTAGAACAAAAAATATTAAAATTTGTATGGAGACACAAAAGACCCCAAATAGCCAAAGCAGTCTTGAGGGAAAAAAACCGAGCTGGAGGAATCAGACTCCCTGACTTCAGACTACACTACAAAGCTACAGTAATCAAGACAATACAGTACTGGCACAAAAACAGAAACATAGATCAATGGAACAGGATAGAAAGCCCAGAGATAAACCCACAAACCTATGGTCAACTAATCTATGACAAAGGAGGCAAGGATATACAATGCAGAAAAGACAGCAGCTTCGGTAAGTGGTGCTGGGAAAACTGAACAGGTACATGTAGAAGAATGAAATTAGAACACTCCCGAACACCATACACAAAAATAAACTCAAAATGGATTAGAGACCTAAACATAAGGGTGGACACTATAAAATTCTTAGAGGAAAACATAGGAAGAACACTCTGACATAAATCACAGCAAGATTTTTTTTGATCCACCTCCTAGAGTAATGGAAATAAAAACAAAAATAAACAAATGGGACCTAATGAAACTTAAAAGACTGCAAAGCAAAGGAAACTACAAACAAGACGAAAAGACAGCCCTCAGAATGGGAGAAAATATTTGCAAACGAATCAACGGACAAAGGATTAATCTCAAAAATATATAAACAGCTCATGCAGCTCCATATTAAAAAAACAAACAACCCAATCCAAAAATGGGCAGAAGACCTAAATACACATTTCTCCAAAGAAGACATACAGATGGCCAAGAAGCACATGAAAAGCTGCTCAACATCTCTAATTATTAGAGAAATGCAAATCAAAACTACAATGAGGTATCACCTCACACCAGTGAGAATGGGCATCATCAGAAAATCTGCAAACAACAAATGCTGGAGGCGGTATGGAGAAAAGGGAATCCTCTTGCACTGTTGGTGGGAATGTAAACTGATACAGCCACTATGGAGAACAGTACGGAGGTTTCTTAAAAAACTAAAAATAGAATTACCATATGACCCAGCAATCCCAGTACCAGGCATATACCCAGAGAAAACCATAAGTCAGAAAGACACATGCACCTCAATGTTCATTGCAGCAGTATTTACAATAGCCAGGTCACAGAAGCAACCTAAATGCCCATCGACAGACAAATGGATAAAGAAGATGTGGTACATATATACAATGGAATATTTGTCATAAAAAGGAATGAAATTGGGTCATTTGTAGAGACCTGAATGGATCTAGATTCTGTCATACAGAGTGAAGTAAGTCAGAAAGAGAAAAACAAATATCGTATATTAACGCATATATGTGGAACTTAGAAAAATGGTACAGATGAGCCAGTCTGCAGGGCAGAGATAGAGACACAGATGTAGGGAACAAACGTATGGACACCAAGGGGGGAAAGCAGCGAGGTGGTGGGGGTGGTGGTGGGATGAATTGGGAGATTGGGATTGACATGTATACACTGATGTGTATAAAACTGATGACTAATAAGAACCTGCTGTATAAAAAAAAAAAAGCAGTGAAGATGACTTGTTTTGGAAAACTATTTTAATTGTTTTAATTAAAAAAGTGCCTCAAGTGATATTGAAGATTCATGTAATGAGACTGAAGCATTCTTTTACATAATGTAATTTTAAATATTTACATATAACTAAATCAAGCAAGGATCCTAAAGCCAGACTGTGTGGGTCCACACCTTCCCCTTTCTACCTATGTCTCAGTTTCCATAGCTATAAAATGTGAATAATTATAGTAATATCATCATGTTATGAGGATTAAATGAACTAATATTAGTAAAATGCTTAAAACTGCTGGTACAGTAAACACTAAGTATTTATTGAATGAAATTAAATACTCAAGATTGCCAGACACTTTTTATAAAAATTTTAAAAAAAAGGGCTGTCATGGGTAAAACGATAGGTGACCTTACATGCTTTCCTGGCCAAGCAGTTCCATTTTTCAATCTGGCCTACATGTCTCATCATGTTTCATATGAACCATAAGATGTTCTAATTACTTGAAATATAGAAATTTTGGAAGCATAGAACTTGATTTTTTTTTCAGTAGTAGAATGTTATCCTTACCAAGACACAGAACTATGTCTTCAAAGTCAAATAATTTTTCATTTGCCCAGCTAAAGAGATGCACTGGGAAAAGCATGCTGATATCCAGGAAGCAGTCCACAAACGGTGACCCGCCTACTCAGACCTGGGAATGGCCACAGAGAAGGAGGTGGATAATGACCACTGCTACTTGTGGAAGCTCCTGAAAAGCTGGCTTAAATGCTTTAGATGAGGAATCAGCAAACTTCTGTAAAGGTCCAGAAGCAAAAATTTTAGGCTTTGTGCAGTTGTAGCATGAAAGGAGGCATAGATGATCCATAAGCGAATGTGTGTACTGTGTTCCAATAACACTTTATTTATGGACACTAACATTTGAATTTCATAATTTTCAAATGTCATGACATATTCTGATTTTTTTCTAATAATTAAAGAATATAAAAACCATTTTTAGCTTGCAGGCTGTGCTAAAACAGATGGCAGGCTAGATTTGGTTTGGCTCTGATTTGAATTGTCAACCTCTGATTAGAAGCTCTGGAACATTACTGACAACATGCTAACCAAGTCCATGACCTGGCTCTTACTGCTGCTTGGAATAAACTTATTCATATCTATTAGACTATTATATTCTCTGCACTGGGTGTTCCAAAAATTGCTGTCTTTTATTAAGACATTCAGAGCCCTCTTCACTCTCCTTTGACGACTTCCTCTTTACTAAGATCAGTTATCTATCCAGCAAAGGTTTCTTCTGCTTCCCAACTTTCAATTATTTTTTGTCTGACGCTCCCACCCCGGCCATAAAGTAGAGAAATAAATTTGAATACTGGCACAACCACCCATTGGCTATACCTTTTTTAATCACTCAAAGAAACCCAGCTTTATTGGGATGTAATTTACATACATAAAGTTCACCAGTTTTGAGCATATAAGTCTATGAGTTTCAACAAATGTTTATAGTCATATAACCATGGCCATGACCATGATACAGAACATTTCCATCAAACCCCCAAATTCTCTGTGCTACTTTGAAGTCAATATTTTTAACCTAGCTACCTCTGGCTCTTGGTGACTGACCATCTGTCATTAGTTTTGTCTTTTCTAGAGTGTCACAAAAATGAAATCAAACAGTATGTAGCCTTTTGTAACTGCCTTCTTTCATTCAACATAATGCGTTTTAAAAGATTCACCCATGTTATTGTATGTTGAGTAGTTGGTTTCTTTTTCTTGCTGAGTAGTTTTACATAGTATGAATATACCAAAATTTGTTCATTCATTCACTATCTGATGAGTATTTGGGTTGTTTTCAGTTTTGGACCATTATGATAAGGCTGCTATAAACATTTACAGACAGGTCCTGTGTGGACACATGTTTTTATTTCTCTTGGGTAAATAACCAGAAGCAGGACTGCTGAATCACATAGTAAGTTAATGTTTAACTTTATAAAAAACTGCCAAACTGTTTTCCAAAGTGACTGTACCGTTCTGCATTTGTACCAGCAATGTATGGATACTCCAGCTAATCCACAATCTTGTCAACATCTGGTAACAATAGTGTTTTAAAACCTAGCCATTCTAGATTGTAGAATTCTGGTTGTCGTGGTATTTAATTGTGGTTTTCGTTTTCATTTTCCTGATGACAGATGATGTTGAGCATCTCTTCTTTTGCTTATTGGTTATTTGCATTTCTTCTTTCATGAAATGTCTATTCAAACCTTGGACACCGCCCCCCCACCCCGCCTTTTTTTTTTTAAATTGGAATGCTTATCTTAAGTTGTAAGCATTCTGGATACACGTCCTTTATTAGATACATTTTTGGCAAATATTTTCCCCAAGTCTGTGTCTTGCCTTTTCCTTTTTTATCAGAAGCGCAAAAATTTCTTTTTTGATGAAGTCCAATTTAACAAGTGTTTTCTTCATGCTTCACTCTGTGTCCTATTTATGTACTCTTTGATAAACCCAAGGTTAATAAGATTTTTCTCTTATGTTTTTTTTTCTAGTTTTTGTCCTTATATTTAGATCTATGAATGATTATAAATTAATTTTTATATTTTGTTTGAGGTAAGGGTTGAGGTGTAGTATTTTTGCGTATGGATATCAAAACATTCTAGCATGTTGTTGAAAAGACTATGTAATTCCTTATTGAATTATCCTGGTACTTTCATCTCTTAAAAATTATTTTGGATAGGGCTTCCCTGGTGGCACAGTGGTTGAGAGTCCGCCTGCCGATGCAGGGGACATGGGTTCGTGCCCCGGTCCGGGAAGATCCCACATGCCGCGGAGCGGCTGGGCCCGTGAGCCATGGCTACTGAGCCTGCGCGTCTGGAGCCTGTCCTCCGCAACGGGAGAGGCCACAACAGTGAGAGGCCCGCGTACCACAAAAAAAAAAAAAAAAAAAAATTTTGGATATTCTGGGTCCTGTACATTTCCATATAAATTTTAGGTTACTTTCTCATTTTCTACAAAATACCTGCTGAGTTTTTCATCATGATTGCACTGAATCTATTCATCACTTTGGGGACAACTGACACTTTAGCAATATTCAGTGTTCCAATCTATGAACGTGATGTGTCTCTCTACTTATTTAGGTCTACCTTACTTTTTCTCAGCAATATTTACTAGTTTTCAGTGTCGTGTACTTGCTTCATATTTTGTTAATTTAATCCTTAAATACTTAGTATTTTTGATGCTATTACAGATAGTATTAAAAAACTTTTAATTTTCAAAAATTTCAACTGCTTATTGCTAGTATACAGAAATACAATTGACCTTTTTCATGATGACCCTGTATTCTGTAATCTTGCTAAAGTTACATTAGTTTAATTGCTTGCTTGTAGATTTCAGCTATGACATTTTAAGAAAACAACCTCCTTCAGCCTTAATTTCCTCACTTAAAAAGATTAGCATTTGTGAGAAATAACAGAAATTGAGAAAAAAATTAATCAAGGAAGGAAAAAAACTCTCAAAGCATTTGGCACAGTATCTAACCCACAGAAAGTATTTAGCACTTATTAAATCTCTTCCCAAACTTCACAGTTCTTAGTACAAGTTTCAGCAATGTTGACGTGTCCAAAATTTTTATCTTATAGGCCTGATCTTTCTCCCAGGCTTGAGTTCCTTAGTCCCATTTATTTACCGTATTTTTATTATGTCAATGGTGTGTTAGAACTTCAGGTACAAGTCCTAAATCAATATCATAACCTTCATTCATCCATGAATCACCTCTGCTTTCAGAAAGTCTTATTTCTGAATGAAATCATTGTCAACTCCACTATCCAAACTTTTGTAGGAATCACTGATAACTGCCCCAAACATACTTTCAAATCTAGTCAGTTACTGAGTCCTTAATAACCACGATAGCTACTGTTTAATGTTGATTATGTGACAAACTCTATGCCAAACACTAATTTAGTCTTCACAACAATTCTATGAGTTAAGTTACTATTACTGTCTTCATTTTATAGATGAGGAAACTGAGACACAGAAGTTAAATATCTTTCCTAAAGCATGCACCCAGTAACAATAGAGCCAGTATCATAAGCTAGGCAATCTACGTCCAGAAACAGTAATCTGAAACATAAATTATATTGCCTCTAATGTGTGCAGACTGTAGGATCCACTTGCTTGTGAAGATAGTGGGATTGGGTACTATTAGAGAATATTTGGAGAAATCCAAGAAATATTTAATGCTCCATTAAATGCATTAATGCACCCTCAGCATGATGTTCTTGAAAAAGACAGGTGCAAAGAGGCCAGGAGCAAATGGGAAATAAAATTATGACTATGTTATTTGCTGGGCTCATAGTGAAAACCCCAATTCAGAGGTCTCTGGTAGATGTGGATGGAGAATGAGATAGGTTTAAGAGAGGCCATTAAGCCCCAGTCCCATCTTAACACGGGCTAGCTTCTGAAGACTATATACATCAGCACATATATACTCCCAAAGGCTGAAAATTGCAAGTGATCTCCAACCCTGTTTTTCTAGTCATAGGAAAAGAGGAAGCGGAAGAGCAAGCTGTCCTCATGATTTTGACCTTTTTGCTAGAGACTACCCAACTAGAAACATGGCCCGAACAATGTCTTGGAATAGGATCCAAACATAGTAGAAATTTCTTTTCTCTAGGAAAGGGAGCGTGGTGAGTAGAGAGCAGGGTAGAAAAATCTCCATAAGTCACCATCCCCCAGCTGTATTTCTAAAACCAATTTTCCCATCTATTCCCTATGCCATCACACCAATTGAGGCCATGGTTACATGTCACCTGAGCTTCAGGTGCTCCTATTCATGGTATCTTGAATTACTCTGAATATATATATATATAGAAGTATATATAATACATATATATAAAATATGTCTATATAGATATATTACTGCCAAGTTAATTCTCTAAAATGATTTTTATCACAACACCCCTCATTGCTCACTGAAGAAATATAAGCTCTTCATTCTGACATTTCAGGCCTACCAGAATATGAAATTATTTATATTCTCTACCTAACTGTACACTCCAAATCAGTTGACTGAATTATCTGTTGTTTCCTGACAATCCTTTACTTTTTTTTTCTCCTACATTTAGGAAGGTTTATAAAGTTTTGGGACTGCCCTTCTCTCAGATCTGCATATCACAATTCATACTTCAGATGCTTATTTCATAGACCACCTCCTCTAAAAGGTCATTCCCGATACTCCTTTAAAATAGATAGGGACATTCATAGACCAGTATTGACTCCTTAAGATAGAGAACATTTTGCTTTAAAATATAAATATATATATACATTTATTCTTTCTGCTCTTTGGAAACAAAAATCATATTTTAAGTTTTTTTTCTTCTACAGTGTTATGCACAAAGGTTCAATGAATATTGAGTTGAATACTTTCTAGCCCAGCATAAGAAAAATTCAGAGAGAGATTTTACCTTCCTATTACTGTTATCATAGTTCACACTCCACCAAAGAGAAATCTGAGCACAGCATAACGTATTTTTCTCCACATTCTCCTCTGAAACTATGGGGAGAGATATGTTTCTCTTCTGCTTTCTGAGGTTCATTGTAAAGTACAGAGTTCATGATGTTGGCTCCCATTTAAAATAAAAGGAAATAAGGCAAGCAGTGTTAAACATTTGGAATTGACAGGAAGGAAGCCTTAAGTTCATCCGCATATTAAAGAAACGAGGGAGGCAGAGAACATTTCATAGAATTGTGCAATGGATACTCAAATTCTCACAGGGAAGAGGCAGTCACGGCAATTAATTTCCATTAGGTTCTATTTTAAAATGGTCAAGGAAAATGAGTTTAGCTGTATGGAATTTTACTTTAGGTACAATTATGTAGGTATAAATTTGTAACACCTATCAGTATTGGCAACTAAAAATTCTTAGAAGTGTTTATAAAATTATATCATATTTTTTTTTTTTGCAGTACGCGGGCCTCTCACTGTTGTGGCCTCTCCCGTTGCGGAGCACAGGCTCTGGACGCGCAGGCTCAGTGGCCATGGCTCACGGGCCCAGCCGCTCCGTGGCATGTGGGATCCTCCCGGACCGGGGCACGAACCCGTGTCCCCTGCTTCGGCAGGCGGACTCTCAACCACGGCACCACCAGGGAAGCCCTATCATAATTTTTATAAATAAAATTCATAAAAAGCAAAAAGTTAGATACCTTTTTCATAGTTCTATTCAAACAAACCCCAAGAATTACTATTGCTGTTCTTTTTATTGAAAGCTTATAAAAAGTTTGAGCCATTAGTTCAACATTTCTCTAGTGCTCTCTATCATCAAAGACATATGTATGGTTTAAGAAGTCATAAACTTTAGCTATGTCTTAGTATACCTTAATTTGTAAATGTAGTGCTTAAAATTTGTGGGATGAGAACTGGTACATAAGCCTGCAGAAAGGTTGTTAGAGCTTACAATTTCTTATAAGTGTAATGCTTAATATCTAAGGGAGCTATTGATAGTGGTGGGCAAGGGGTGGTTTCTATAATGAAAAGAGGCATTATTTACTATAATGGATAACACATATAAATGTAGAGTAGCTAGCAACATGGAAAACTGGCTAAAAAATTGTTTTCCTTTAGAAGCATTCAGTTCATAGTTTTAATTTTCAAAAATTAGAGACCAGCACTTTAGTTAAACAACCTGATTTATATTTTACAAGTGCTATTTGGGGTCCAAAAAAAAATGTTTACTATATACAAATGATTGAATTTAATAACACATTTCCCATTTAAACATGTTGACTTATTTCTGGATCAATGCACAGTTTAACCAATGGCAAAAGTTGAGAAGTGAGTAAGAACAGACATGTCCTGTGGTAGCAACATACAGAACATTCCATTCTCATAAATGACAGGCTATTAACCATACCTTGATTTTCCTGTAAACTACTTTAAAAAACAATTTCAAAGCTAACATTTCATTGTCATTTACAGGTATATGAGTTCCTTTACAGGTTTACATATGGACAGTCTATCTGACTAGAATGATCTGGGTGCACCCTTGCCTGGAGGCTGGGAGATGCATTCTTTTGGGCATTTTCCATCTGTGATTTTGGACAAAAGGAATTTTAGAAATGGTAGGCATCATCACATTTGGAGTATCTATGAATATTCTAGCTAAAAGAAGTTCATATTTGGGGTCCCAGTGAATTAGGAGGAAACATCTGAATTCTAATCATAGTATGTGGATGTCAGTTAAGTTTCACTGTTTGAAGACCCATTAACTCATTTCCTACTTTTAACAAATATACAGATTAGACTTTTCATTTGTAAAATAAAAACACATTGCCTTTAAGCTAAAAAAATCCATTTAAAAAATACATGGATATACATTTTAAAACTCACAACAATGCAAGGGAAATCCCAACAGTAAATTACTAATAATTAAAATAAACTAAGTTGAGGAAAGGGATCCCCTTCTTCAGAGAGCCTTGTAACAAGTCCAGTTATCCATCTGCATGAAATAGTTTTACTAGATTGTGTCAGAGACTGCTCCTAACCCTTTATCTTTATCGTACTGAATAGAGAACAGACACAACTGAACTTTAAAAGTCAACTAACTGGATGATGAGAACAAATAATAATAGTTAACATTTACTGAGAACTTAAAACTGTATAATAAATATCATTTAGTTTTGTGATGCACAGAATTATGTGAAATATCAGTTACGTTTTCTTCTTTCATTTACAAGTAAGACACTTTAATGAATAAAAGGAATTGAGAATATTCTCACATCTGGTAACAATGATTTCTGGAATTTCTTCATATCTAGTAACAATGATTTCTACAGAAGGAGAAACTAAATGATCACATATCTGGCATATGCCATAGAAATAAACAGGTTACACATACATTTGTTAAAACCAGGAAGGGCTAAAAGTTTGCTGACTGAAAAAAATAAGTAGAACAAAAATAAAACGTGAAAGTCATTATATTATCAAAGCATTCAAGATCTTACTTACTGAATCTTAAATAGAGTAAAGCAAAATTCAATCGCTATATAGAAGAAAGCAATTATACGGTCTAAACGAAGTTAATATAGCTTAGCTTAAAGCTAGATTTTTACACTGTTTCTGTTGAAAATGTCCAACTCTATTTCTTTAACCCTTAATGTCATTGCCATGATGTTCTTAAAAAATGTTACTAAAAGTCATGTAGGATGTCTTTTAATTCATAATAAATATGCCACAACATCATATGGTACAGAGTCTAGAATCTTTAAAGTGCCATTTGCTCAACAGCAAGTAATTTGCTAAATGTCAAGTTAGTAGGTTGAAAAGATAATCTAACTTTATAGAATTTTAATAACTCCTAAAATTCGCTGATACCTTAAAAAGTTCTGGTTGGATAACTTAAAAATAAAATCATATTCCGATTGGAGGATCTGAATAAATACTAATTCAAATGACTTAAAAGGCATATGGAGTGGGTTGAATGGTGGTCCCTCCCCAAAATATATGTCCATGTTCTAATCCCTAGGACCTGTAAATATTACCTTACACGGAAAAAGGTTTTTTGCAGATGTGATTAAATTAAATATCTTGAGAAGAAGAGCCTGTCCTGGGTTATTTGGGTGGGTCCTGAATGCAATCACATATATCCTTATAAAACACATACACGGGAGAAGGTGATGTGAAGACGGGGGCAGAGACTGGAGGTGATGTGGCCATAAGCCAAGGAAAGCAAGGAATGCCTGGAGCCCCAGAAGATGGAAGAAGCAAAGAACAGATTGCCCCTAGAGCTTGTGGAGGGAGCATGGCCCTACAGACACCTTGGTTTCAGACTTCTGGCGTCCAGACTATGAGAGAATAAATTTCTGTTGTTTTAAGTCACCAAGTTTGTGGTAATTTATTATGGCAACCACAGGAAATTAATATAGTATCACTGTGAATTTTGTTGTTGTTGTTTTGTTTTGGTTTCCAGAGTTCGGCTTCATTTTGCAGTACAGAAATCATTCGGAGCCACTGTGAGACAGACATCGTTGAAGCAGAGGCTCTGTCAAATAAATACTGCGTTGCAGTTTGGTCCATTGAAGAAGTCACACCTGGGACACAAAAGAAGCTCTACATTTACCTGCTTTATGATAGGTTTCTCTTCCCTCTGCTCTCATCAATTTTATTAGGTTAAAACACTACACAGAGGCTTCCTCCAAAATGACTCTCAAAGTCTGGAGTTTGGTTAGAATTGGAGGCCCACATAAACCAAGCTTGTGGCTGTGCTGCCTAGGCACTGTTATAACACGTGATGTAAATGAAAAGGGGTGGGGAGGAATGAGGGATGCTATCCCTGATTATGGAACATTCGATTCTGAATCTCCTTAATGCCCAGAGGACAGATGGCACGCAAACTGTACTGACCCAGCTCTCGAGCAGCAGAAGCTCATAACTGTAAAGGTTACACTGATTAAAAGATACAAATACTATATCAAGTTCTCTGTATCAGTATGACGTTTTAAAACTGATTCTTCACTAGAAAAAATAAGCTGGTATCGGTTAAATTGAACAAAATGTTGGAACCTGCCAATTCTGAAGAGTCACTCCATGAAAACAAGTTAATACATGATATTAGAAAGGGGAGGAATATTTACTGGTATGGTGCTCTGCAATCTCTCAGTTTTGATTACAAAAGCAGGCCTTACAATATTGATTTCATACAATATGCATCATTTGCCAAATTTTAAGTATGTCCTAATTAGTTGGCAACATGTACTACTGTCAGTCTTCCCCACACATGTCATTTTTCTTCTGCTTCATTTCCTCAAAGTCAAACTCAGATCCCATCATCCTCTTACAGATGCCCTTAATGTCATCACAGGTCATCTAAAAGTGAGTTGTTGCATCATATGTACGGGTTATAAAGATCTGGCTCTCTGTTCCCAAATCTTTTGGTACAAGGAAGTCACTGATGCTAACGAATTTCTGCTCAGTTGGTTCCAAGAGCTCCAGAGCTGGTCTGATTTCTTTCTCGGGTTCCTTGGTCTCCACTGTAGTGCTAGCGATGGCAATGTACTTGCCCTGTGCTGCCACATTGTGTGTGGAGGAGGTCATGCAGACATAGATATCTGACTTCTGGTTGACTTCGTTCTGTGGAATAATGATCTGGCAGGAGCTGGCGTTGTTGGTGTTCTTGATGGGGTGGCTGAGGATCCAGATGACTCTGATCACCTGGCCCAATTTTCTTTTCTTTTTTTTTAATAGTTATTTATTTGGCTGTGTTGGGTCTTAGCTGTGGCACGCAGGATCTTCTTTGTGGCATGCAGGATCCTTTGCTGCAGTGCATGGGCTTCTCTCTAGTTGTGGCACATGGGCTCAGTAATTGTGGTGCTCGGGTTCTCTAGTTGTGGCGTTCGGGCTCCAGAGAGCGTAGGCTCAGGCTCAGTAGTTGCGGCGCGTGGGCTTAGTTGCCCCACGTCATGTGGGATCCTAGTTCCCCGACCAGGGATCGAACTCGCATCCCCTGTATTGGAAGGTGAATTCTTGACCACTGGACCACAAGGGAAGTCTCTGGCCCGCTTTCTCTACTCGATCAAAGATGATGGAGTAGCTGGGATCACAGGTGAGCTTCTTACAACGAGCAATCTCTCCTTCAGATTTTACACCAATCACTTTTCCATTTTGCATAATGATTTCTTCAATTGGTTTATTCAGCACGTATGTACCTCCGTAAATAGCACTTAGCTGTGAAAATCCTGTGGCAGTTATCCAAGGCTGTAGAGTGGATGAAGGTATGGGCTTTTGCCATATCTTGCCAAAGACTCACTGTAAAGTTTAATCCTGTTAATGGTTTCACCACATGGTTGATATAAACAGTCATCAGTTCTGTAAAGTGCCAGCGCATGACCAGTAAAACCTATAACATCTTGGCCCAAGTCAGATTTCTTATACACCTCTCTCATTGCCATCTTCCTAGGATCAACGCCCTCAAAAGTTCTAGGATCATTCCCATCAAAGTTGGCAACATACACCAGGAATTTTCTGAATCGACGTTTTTCAAACGCCCCATTAGGCTAGATGCCAGAGCTTCTGCTTCAGTGGAAGGAGCCTTGTAGATCTTTCCTCCTTTACAAACAAAGCTCCCTTCAGTCACTTGGAAATCCAGATAGCGAATGACCTGTGTAAAAAGCAGCATCTTAACCAGCTGACCATTTGCCATAAAGAACTTGGGAATGAAGTCAACATTCCAGTCTCTTCCTCTCCCCATTGATGCCGGTGGTGCTCCGGGTATTTTAAATCTTTTGTATAAATCTTCCAGTGGTGTTACAGATGATGCACTCTCTCCTCCCTAATATGGGTTTCTATCCATGTGAAGAACTTTCTTTCCATTCACTGACATTATACCTGACAGGATACATTCCATCAGGCCGGTGCCCAGCATGATCATGTACTCCTCATTCACGGAGGGGCTGGGTGCAGACTGAAGCCCAGAGAAAGGAGAAGGCGTAGCACTCCAGGGGTCGGGGGCTAGGTGGCCACCCTGAGGAGGCGGGCGGAGCGCTCAGGCCGGGCCAGCCCGAGAGAAAAGTGAAGCAGGAGCAGAGGGAAAACGGAGCTGGCGAAGAGGGAGCCAGCTGCCACCTCAGACGGGAAGAGAAGAGCCTGTTGTTTTTAATATGCATACTGGAGAGCAAAAGATGTACCTATTGATGTTGTTTAACATCACACATGTTGTGCTTCATATGCTGTTTACTGTTTACTGATGGAAGGACACAATTGTGTGGCAGAACGAACAACTTGGATGGGAACAAAGAGAACGTGTATCTACTTCTAGCCCTGCTCCTAGTAAGTGTAACTCAGGACAAGTCAGATAACCTCTTTGGATTTTGTTTCCTCATCTGCTAAATGGGTGGACTGTTTTCAATAACCTCTAAGTTTTTCCCAACTCTAAACTTTTGGGAATCTTTAAAGTGTTACGGACTTCCCTTGTGGTGCAGTGGTTAAGAATCTGCCTGCCAATGCAGGGGACACGGGTTTGATCCCTGGTCTGGGAAGATCCCATATGCCGCAGAGCAACTAAGCCTGTGTGCCACAACTACTGAGCCCATGTGCCGCAACTACTGAGCCCGTGTGCTGTAACTACTGAAGCCCATGTGCCGAGAGGCTGTGCTCCACAACAAGAAGCCACCGCAATGAGAAGTCCATGCACTGCAACGAAGAGTAGCCCCTGCCCACCACAACTAGAGAAAGCCCGCGTGCAGCAACGAAGACCCAACGCAGCCAAAAACAATAAATTAAATTAAATACAAAATAAAGTGTTAAAAAGAGTAAGGCACAGTGTAAACATCATTATGATAAAAATTAAGATATTAAAATCATTAACAATGGACAACTTGGTCAACTGAAATCTGCCAGAAGATTCATAAGATTTACAGGATTGCATAAATTTATAAAAGGTAATTATTAAATACTTATTAAGAGTTGGCAATATGTAAAATTCTTTATAAAGTATTAGCTTTTACAAACATTCATGTAGCACCAGTTATATGTCCAGAAATGTATTAGGCTCCATGCACTATAATAGAAAAAAAGCCTGAATGGTTTATAGAAACTAAACTACTACCTATTATATGGGTATTAAAAAAGTTAACACACAAAAGTGCTAGGCATAGTAAGAGATCAATAAATATTAACTTTATTATCTAGAATAAATCTTATTTTTTCCTAAGTATCTTCTATCAATAAAAAGAACCTTATACTACAACTTTTTAATATAATATTAAGAGGGTTTATGTAGTAACAAAATTTTTAAAAGCTTAACTATCTGATTTTTATTCATGGCAACCATTTTTTTATTCCTCAAAACATACACTTCCAATCAATCCTGTTTCCGTTTTACTGAAAGAACTTTTCATAATGACTGCAGTACTGAAGTATAATTTAGAAGCAGTCTCTAAAACTGGAAGTAACGTTCATCTAAATATGCCTGCCAAGTTTAAAAATGTATTAGGAGTTAAATTGAAACATGTTGAAAATGACTCATTGTGGACCAGAATATACACTGTAGGAAATAAGAGCTCATTTACAAGTGGGAGAAATACACTCACACTTCAACTGTGGTAATTCTCTGGACTTTCCTTCCAGTAAACATCATATTTTAAAATAATCGTGGAAAATATCTTACTTTTAACTGAAGTTTTTAGGAGTTGATTTAGTCAGCTGGCATTCCAATATTTTACACATCTTTTTTTGGACGTGGATATATTTACCAAATGTAAATCTATGAAAATTTCCCCCTCAGCAACAGAGCAGCAGCCTATAAAGAAAGCTGTACAAACACACACACACACACACACACACACACACACACACACACACACACACACACACTGTGATTCAATTCATATGCATAATGACTGACCACCTATGACTCTGGATTTCTAAGAAAGCATCTTAAAAAATGTGCAGATATATAATAAAGTGTTTTCTTTCATTTACAAACACAACATTATTGATCAGTCACCAGGAGGACATGTACTTGAGTTCTTTTTCTAGTAATACTTAGATATTTGTACTGATTCTATCTACTCTCTCTGCTTGTGACCCCAAATTACACATTTCTGACACAGCTGGCTAGATTTAGAAAAGATCATAGACCCCACTCATCCCCCTCCACCCACCTTTGCAAAAAAAAAAAAGAAGAAAAAAAAGGTCTGCAAGGTGAATGGACCTGAAACCTTGATCTCACTACCACACATTCTCTCTAAGCTAATTAATAAGCCACATACTGAACTGTATCTTTGATCATAACTTTAATGTGACCCTTAAGCTGAATTCAGTGAAAAAGTGCTTATGAATTAACAACATGATTCCAGTTTGTTTAAATTTTCTGAGCTTTATTTCCTATTTCATCAATTATTTATCGATCAGGAAGTGTAGTAAACAGTTCATTATAGTAACTGTTGGCATCCCCCTTTATCTAGGAATTTTATCTAGAAACTATCCCTACCCTCAAACCATGTTTTAAATGATCCCTGGCAACAGCGAGCAGTCTGGGTGTGGGCTGTAAGTGGGACAATCAGCACTTTCCCTGTGGCAAATTCGACGCATAAATGCTCTGGAGCATTTCATTGTGTATATATAGTCATGACAAAGGGAGTCTCAAGATCCTGAATTATTAAAACAAATTTTAATAAATATTTATTGCAGAAGAGATTTAGATCCTGTGTTATTTTTCATTTTTTCATCTTTATACATCCAGAGTCACTTATTGTGAAAAGAATATAGTTTTTGACCCAAACTGTATTTCTTTTCTTGTATAATAGTGAGTTCATCACATTTACAACTGTTGTCAGAAAAGACACAATTGGTCGTCTGCCGTCTTACAAATTTATATTTTCTGTGTTTTGCTTCTTTGTTGTTTGCTTTGTTATCTATCTTTTGTTATAAGGTCTGTGCTTTCTTTTTTCTTCCCTCTCCTCTGGCAATATACAAAGGATATCATCTGTTTACAGTTTAACTAATGTTTTGTTTCCTGACTAATACGTTTAAATAGATATTTCTTGATAAAACCACTAATTCTTATGAAGTTTGAGGAAATTATAATTATACAATATTAAGTATATTATATACACACTATTTCCTCTTACCATCAATTCTCTAATTTTAGTTGCAAGTTGCTATTTTTGCCTCTACTTATGTTAAATTATTATTTTTATGTTGTAATTTCCCCATAACAATTATGATTACAATGTGTTCTGAAAGCAGAATGACAATAGTTACTGAGATTTAATTTTACATTAAATATTCACTGCCAGTTCTTTTATACCTTGACATCTCAATTCATGAGTTCTTTTCTTTTTTTTTTTAATGAGTTCTTTGATTCTTTGGTTAGTGAGGTTACCATTTCAAGTAGGTTTTTCAGGAATGCCACGTGGGTAAGAGGCTTCCTGAGTCCTCACATGACTAGTGAGTTTTCATCACTCAGGAGGCAGAAAATGTCACCCCTCACATAGTCTCACTTACCTGAATCACACTCTTGTTTTATTTCTCTCAAATAATTGTTACTTTCTAAAATTATCTTCTTTATTTTGTCGTTTATTTATATGTGTTGATTTACATCATAGGAACGTAAATTCCACTGAGACAGAGACCACTGTTAAACCTTCAATCCCAGTGTTAAAGTGCTTGCTTAAAGCAGGTTGTTCATAAATACTGCTAAATGAATAAATAAAGTATAAAGTTATGGAGGAGAAACTTAAGCTCAACCTGTAATTTTTCCTTAGCAAATGACTTACTTATCCAGCCCAGATGCTTCTAATAATGTTCCTTTAATGTTCATATTCAATAACTTCAATTGGATTTACTACATTGCTATTTCCCATCCTCTTCACACCACCCAGAATGTGGTGAGTTCTGATAAATTTCAGAAAGAATTTTCTTTTATTGTATCTCTAAATATTTTTTTCCTCTTTCATTTTGTTTTCTTCCATTGACACACTAATTTTCTGAATGTGGATATGTGTTGTCTGTTCTCCATGTCTAATACCTCCTCTCTAACCATTTGCATCACTTCTTTGTTGCTTTTTCTTTTCTTTTTTTGATTTGTTTCTGCTTTATAAACCCCCCCCTTAATTCAGTTTTCTGGATCTCCCTACCCCCCTTTTTCTCTTTAATTCCTTTGTAAGTTTTGTATGTCATTTTTCTATGTAATCTTTTTCTTTAACTTTGCCAGTCACCTTCCATCTTATTCTTTTGCAAAGTCTTTGGTTTCAAAGAGTTCTGTGCTTTCTTAAATTCTTTTAGTTGTGAATAGGTTATAATCTATAAAATCTTTCTAGATTCCTAGCATAGATCTTTTAAAATGTTCTCTTTATCTTCTGCAGCTTTTATAGGACTCCTGCTGTCTCCTTCCACTTAAAAAAATATTTACATATATCTCATACTTGTCTTCCCTGAACCGCCCCCCACCCCATCACTTAATAATCTTTGAATGAAGGCAGTTCTAGCCAAGCCTTCATTTTGCCTCTTTCCTGTTTAACAAAACATTGTTTGGATTGTTCCATTATCCAACGAACTGGAGGACTAGGAAAATATTATCTGGTCAGCAATTTCCTTGCTTAAAGGTGGGGAGAAAGCTGAGGTTCCAAGTCTGGAAGCTTATGTTTGTATTTTCTCCAAATACTTTTACCCATGGTCAAGTTTATGGGATTGGAAGTTTATAGTTCTAAGCCTTGTCTCTCATATTTTGTATTTATTTCTCTCTTTCTGGGAGAGTTAGTCATATTGGTAAAAAGTCAGTTTAGACTACAAATTTCATCATAACCCCTCAGCTTTTACATAACCCCCATTCAAACTATGGAACAGCAAACATTCTTCTCTGCAATTTATCTGTTTTACATCTATTTGGTTTGCTTTAATACAAACCCCATCACTCTTGGTTGAGAATCTAAATCACACCAAAGGAAAAAAGATACAGCACAACTAAACAGGCTCTCCTCTAGCCTGGCATTCCTGCAGATATATGATGGAGAAAGAGGTTGAAATTTCCAGCTTTTACCCCTTCACTTTAGGGCTAAGCTGTCTAATATAATAAGAGCCTGAAGCCACAAGTACCTATTTAAATTTAAGTTAATTAAAATAAAACATATTCAGTTTCTCAGCTACACTAGCTAAACTTCAAGTGCCCAACGTGGCTGGTGGCTACTGTATGGGATAGGGCAGATAAAGAATATTTTCATTATTACAGAAAGTTCTACTGCAGAGTTCCAGGAGCTGCACAGAATTTCCTCTGTATACTATCGACCTCACTGTACTCTACCTGCTAAATTGTAGAGTGTTCTGGTTACACTGTTTCTGACCAAAATTCTTTGAAATTTATGACACCATATTGAGGCTTCCCTTAGTTTCCAGTGGAGATGAGAGTATCTTCTTCATTTTATTTTCATCCATATAATATTCAAACAGAGAAAATCCTAAAAATGCTCTTACAAAATCTTCATTTTTAGAAGTCCTCCATCAACTTAACATTTCAGAGTTCCCTTAAAAACAAATTTTTCTTTAAATCATAGGTCAGAGTTTCCTAGCCTATGATTTTATGCAATACTGGCTAACTTATAGTTACTTCCCTGTTAATCACTGAGAACGGAAAGAGGT
Organism: Lagenorhynchus albirostris; assembly: GCF_949774975.1. Taxonomy (NCBI): domain Eukaryota; kingdom Metazoa; phylum Chordata; class Mammalia; order Artiodactyla; family Delphinidae; genus Lagenorhynchus; species Lagenorhynchus albirostris. The sequence goes on along the minus strand of NC_083112.1, from coordinate 46,783,962 downwards.
ATATCAAAATGGGGTATGTGACAGGTACAAGGTGCACAATTCACTAAATTTATTTACTGAATGAAAGTCTGTCTAAAGTGTGAAATTTGAAGAGAATTACGCACTGGGCTCACTGAGAAATCTAGGTTTAACCAATATGATTTAACCAATGGCAGGTTAAGAATTAAGTAAAAAGCCTGTAAACATTTCATCAGTAATGTCCCTCTAGGTTGATCTACTAATCAACATTCTTTGAAACTGATATTTAAACTGCTTTCAATTCATTACTTATTTACAGTGTTATTAATTTCACAATTCCCATGTCTCTACAAAGATAATCTTAATAAAATGTTTTGCTGAAATTGAGATACCTTCTATCACTGGCACTCTTCTCTAGAAATTCTAGTAAATACCTCAAAAAAAAAAAGAAGTAAAAGTAGTTTGTCAAGACTTAATAGTTAACTAATGGCGACTTCTGGTTTTCACCATTTCCATTTCTAAATGCTCACTATCTGTTTAATGATCTGTTTTAGAATGTTCATAGTGGGCTACATTCAAGTTTACTGATGTATATAGTTCTAGAATCTTTCCTCTTCAGTGTTTCAGAGCATAGGGACATTTGTTTACTTCCTGTCTTCTGGCCTTGGTCTGATAACAATGTTTTAATAAGATAACCAACAGTTGCTCAAGTTCTTTCAAATCTTAGGGTACTTAGGGCATTAGCCTTCGAGAAGAAGCTTACATCTTCTTTGAGATTACTGGTTAAGGCACCAAGAAGGGCACAGTGATAGACAGTAATAACTAGCATTTCTTTAGAACTTATAGCTTACAAGTGTTTTCAAAAGCTGTTGTCGTGTTTCTCAAACACATATTCGATGAATGGATAGTTTACGATTATTTGGGGGGTTTTGTAGGAAGTACACTAGATACTAGGAGTAGAGGGAGGCAAAAAAATACGTCTTCCAAAAAAAAAAATCTCTCCAGGTGACTGAAATTCATCTAGATTTGGGAACCACTGATACAGTAAATTGAAGACGAGTCCTGGGCACTCTTTTCAGCACTTGAACTGCCTTCATAATGGAAAGTCGTAAGTCAAAATGAACATGGTAAGCTCTAATCAACTGAAATTGATATTTGTTGAGAATTACTTACATCAAAGACACTGAGTAGAGGCCTCACCTTACTAGAGAAGCAAAAATGGGGAAGAGGAAATCTCTGACCTCAAAAAAAACCCCAATACTTCAGAGGAAAGACTTGTAAACAAACACACAATTATAATATAATGCTAGAAAACAGAGAGAAGAGACTTCAGCATTTCTGACAGGAAGTTAAGGTATGCATAGAAGACATGATCATGGATTTCATTCTTACCAAATGAATGGGTATCTACCTAGTAGATGAATGGTAAGATACATGAGCAAGGGAAGAGAAAAGGTCATTCCTAGCAAAGAACCCATATAAACACTTACAGAACTTGAAGAGATCCGTTTGTCTTGAGTAAATGGGGGAGAATCAAAAGAAATATCTGCAACTGGGAAGTTGGCCAGAAGTCTGTGAATGACCCTAAGAGCTAAGCTGTGTGCTGTATGGACGCCATTCTGCTGAATGACATAATTAGGGTTCTGAGTTTTAGAACAATTACCCTGGAAGAATAAGTGATGAAAATAGGACTAAACTGAAAGCGGCGAGATAGTTCAGAGACTATTATAAATAGTTCAAGCAAGAGAAAAGAAAGACTTGACTAAAGCAGTGGCACCTGGAATTAAGAGGTGGGAAAAGATTAGATATATTTAGGAATTAGAAAAAACATGGTATTTGTTTAGTTTAAGTGTTCAGAGAGGCCTTTCTGGACTATCCTATCATGATATACCCTGCTGGAGCCATTATTCCTCCTCACACAATCTAGTTCATAGCAATCATCAAAACACATAATTATAACAATTATGAATCTGTTTGCTTATTTTCCATTTACCTCAATTGACTCTCAGCAGGGGCAACCTCCCATTTATTGATTTATTTATGTACATCAACATCTAGCACAGCAAATGGCACGTGGCAGTTATCAATAAACAACCTGTTGGTTGAATAAATGGGAAGGAGAGTGAGGAAAAAAAAGTAGTTGTGAACCACCAGCTTTCTTGTTCAAGTGTCTTGGCAAATGATGATGTTAGGATGCAAAACTATGGCAGGAAGAAAAGGTCTGAGCAAGAGGATTAAGCGAGGGGGAAAGATGGAGCAACGAATTGAGAGGTTATCGTACACAATTATAGCATGACCCCAGTCAAGAAGTATCGAGAAGCTGACCCAGGATGACTGCCAGCAGGAGTGCAGAGGATTTTAGAGATACTATAGGGGGAGAAGCTATGAAATTTGACAAACCTACACACAGGAGCAAGGGGAAAGGATTATTATTATGAAAGTTCAAACAGAAATGACTTAAAAATGGCAGTATAGTTTACTGACTTGAAGTCAGCTGAAGCCACGTTCTGTCTTGGGAAGGGTAAATGTGAGAGGAAGCTGAGTTTGTTTCACAAATACTGAGTTTAAAGTCCCAGAAAAACACTGAGATAAAAATGCCAATCACGTAGCTGGAAATACAAGTTTACAAAACACAAGGAAAGGTATGGTTTGAGTTTAAAAACACTGTTGATCATTCCCTAAAGTGACAGTTAAAGCTGAGTAGGAGAGATCCCAGAAGGAAGAGACATATATGTGTATATGATCCAACATAAAAAGAATCAAATGTCATGAAAACAAAATAGAAAAGAAAAACTGAAGAACTGTTTCAGATTAAAAGAGACTGAAGAGGCGTGATAACTAAAAGCAGAACATAATTCTGGACGGGATGCTGTGCCAGAAAAAAAACTGTTATAAAAAGATATCATTCAGACAACTGACAAAAATGGATAAAAGTATTATTATCAATGTTGTCCTGAATTTGATAAGTGTACTGTGGTTATATAAGAGAATATTCTTATTCCTAGAAAATAAACCTTGAAGAGGCAAGATTATATGATGCATTCAGTCTACTAAACTATTCAGAAAAAAAATAATGTGTGGGGTGAGGGGAGAGAAAGAGAAAGAGAGAGAGAATAAGAACGATAAAACAAATGTAGCAAAATGTTAAAAAGGGGTGAATTTAGATAAAAGATATAAAGGAATTCTTTGCATCATTCTTGTAGCTTTTGTGCACATATGAAATTTGAAATAAGAAGTTAAAAAAGAGTAAGGACCAAGATAGAATGCTGGAGCACAGCTTTGATTTTATAAGATCAACAGTGAATTGATCTCCTGAGAGTGACGGCCATTGAGAGTTATTCAGGATTGAGGAGAGAAGAGGTTTAAATCGGTAGGTATGAAAACAGCCTTCTCTACCTCAATTGTTCCACCTAAACAACAAAATATGCTGATGACTCTAGTCTATTACTGTATAAAGATGTTCTATCCCATGGACTTGCAGGCTAACAATATTGGCATCCATCATTAATTCTCCTGATATAGAGTAAATATCCTTTTTGGCCACAGAAGCCACCAGTCCTTCTTTGAGAAAAAAAGACTGACAGAAAACAATATCTAATTGCTTTGTGTATGTGTGTATTTTGACTCGCTGCACAAAAATATTCAAGATACATTCTTTTGCAAAAAATTTATTTTCCAAGTTTCATGAGGTTTTTCTTTCCCATCTGGAAAATAATGGGAATATTAGAGACTTAAGTTTATATTATGTTTGAGAACATGAATGCAGAATGGTTCAATTATAAATACAACACACATCTCTGAATTTATTCATAATTAAATAAGATGTGGCCAAAAAAAAAAAGATACATTCTTTTGAAGTGGAGGAGAATAGGTGTATCACTTCAGAACTAGCAGTGCCATTTAAGCCCAATTATAAGCAACAAATTATCCATGAATGGTTAAAGGACACCCTGGGCCATTGTTTCTGGTGGAGCAAGGAATGTCAGATCAGACCAATACCTAATAATGAAAAAGGAAGATAGATGAGAGGTGGATAAAACAAAATCCATACGTTGTGATCCGAATATGGGTGTTTCTTATTGGTTCCTTTCAAAGGTTTGTGTCTAGATTGAGAAGGAACAGATATTTTTCACCTCAGCAATAAATTTCTTAATGCTCTCATGTACACTACATTATGTACTACTATTTCCAAAGCCTTTATTAGGAAAGGAATAGAGTCAATTGTGGTAACTTAGGATGTAATGAGACCAGCTTGAGATATCCTATATAAGTGGACAAATATATGTCAGATGGAACAGCGGCTTAAAAGCCAAGAGAAATTTGAGAACATGGGGCTAGACTATTTCAATATAAATGAAACAAACCAATAGGCAAATAGAACATTTTAAAGAATAAGAGAAATCAAGTAACAAAAGATAATTTTATAAACTCTGAAAAATCATTAGAGTAGCTTATAATTATTCTGCAAATTTTCAAAGAAAAAAATCAAATACTAAAAATTATTTAAGAAGCACGAATTTATGGTATATTTTTTCTTTCATAAAGAGGTATGTCAAAAGAATAACTTAATATAGGACTGAGAATCAAGACTTTCTGCATTCAAATAACAATTATGATGTGAATTACTTTATGTAACCATAAAAACTAAGAATAATATGAATAAAATTATCACAGAATTTATTAAGTAAACAAAGTTTAAGTACAATACTATAGCTTTTATTTCAAATCTCAACATCCTTTATCCCATTAAGTTTATATTGAAAATGACACAAACATTTACTTGCCTGCTGAAGAAGCAAGTCAAGATTAAAAAACTGGATAAACAAAGATAAAACAGTATAAGAATATGACAAAAGGTAGAATAAAAGCATGTCAGAACTGTTCTACTCTTGGGGTTAAAGCACTGAATGGAAATTTAGGACAGCTGGCTGTTATATCAAGCTTTAAACTAGCCCAGTATAACATAAACTCAATCTACTCACTAGATCTATTCCCCCTTACTTTGGTCTTCTAAGAGAAAAAATGAGGACAAAATTCTATTATTACCAGAGAAGTTGTAGGGATTGAAAACATAATTTAAATAATTATGAAAGCATAATTTAAGTAATATTCATTTAAAAATACTTAACAAAAAAAAAATACTTAACAAACTGAAAAAACTATTCCGAATACATCAAACCATAGTTTTAAAAAAAATTAAAACAACTATAACTGAAAAAAAGAAGCTATTAATTAATTAATGATGAAAAATCTGAAAGTGAAATCAAGAAAACACTCCCATTTACCATTGCAACAAAAAGAATAAAATATCTAGGAATAAACCTACCTAAGGAGACAAAAGATCTGTATGCAGAAAATTATAAGACACTGATGAAAGAAATTAAAGACGATACAAATAGACGGAGAGATATACCATGTTCTTGGATTGGAAGAATCAACATTGTGAAAATGACTCTACTACCCAAAGCAATCTATAGATTCAATGCAATCCCTATCAAACTACCACTGGCATTTTTCACAGAACTAGAACAAAAAATTTTGCAATTTGTATGGAAACACAAAAGACCCTGAATAGCCAAAGCAATTTTGAGAACGAAAGAAGGAACTGGAGGAATCAGGCTCCCAGACTTCAGACTATACTACAAAGCTACAGTTATCAAGATGGTATGGTACTGGCACAAAAACAGAAAGATAGATCAATGGAACAGGATAGAAAGCCCAGAGATAAACCCACGCACATATGGTCACCTTATCTTTGACAAAGGAGGCAGAAATGTACAGTGGAGAAAGGACAGCCTATTCAATAAGTGGTGCTGGGAAAACTGGACAGCTACATGTAAAGGTATGAAATTAGATCACTCCCTAACACCATACACAAAAATAAGCTCAAAATGGATTAAAGACCTAAATGTAAGGCTAGAAACTATCAAACTCTTAGAGGAAAACATAGGCAGAACACTCTATGACATAAATCACAGCAAGGTCCTTTTTGACCCACCTCCTAGAGAAATGGAAATAAAAACAAGAGTAAACAAATGGGACCTAATGAAACTTAAAAGCTTTTGCGCAGCAAAGGAAACCATAAACAAGACCAAAAGACAACCCTCAGAATGGGAGAAAATATTTGCAAATGAAGCAACTGACAAAGGATTGATCTCCAAAATTTATAAGCAGCTCATGCAGCTTAATAACAAAAAAACAAACAACCCAATCCAAAAATGGGCAGAAGACCTAAATAGACATTTCTCCAAAGAAGATATACAGAGTGCCAACAAACACATGAAAGAATGCTCAACATCACTAATCATGAGAGAAATGCAAATCAAAACTACAATGAGATATCATCTCACACCAGTCAGAATGGCCATCATCAAAAAATCTAGAAACAATAAATGCTGGAGAGGGTGTGGAGAAAAGGGAACCCTCTTACACTGTTGGTGGGAATGTAAATTGATACAGCCACTGTGGAGAACAGTATGGAGGTTCCTTAAAAAGCTACAAATAGAACTACCATATGACCCAGCAATCCCACTACTGGGCATATACCCTGAGAAAACCATAATTCAAAAAGAGTCATGTACCAAAATGTTCATTGCAGCTCTATTTACAATAGCCCGGAGATGGAAACAACCTAAGTGCCCGTCATCGGATGAATGGATAAAGAAGATGTGGCACATATATACAATGGAATATTACTCAGCCATAAAAAGAAACGAAATTGAGCTATTTGTAATGAGGTGGATAGACCTAGAGTCTGTCATACAGAGTGAAGTAAGTCAGAAAGAGAGAGACAAATACCGTATGCTAACACATATATATGGAATTTAAGAAAAAAAATGTCATGAAAAACCTAGGGGTAAAGCAGGAATAAAGACGCAGACCTCTTAGAGAACGGACTTGAGGTTATGGGGAGGGGGAAGGGTGAGCTGTGACAGGGCGAGAGAGAGTCATGGGCATATACACACTAACAAACGCAGTAAGGTAGATAGGTAGTGGGAAGCAGCCGCATGGCACAGGGATATTGGCTCGGTGCTTTGTGACAGCCTGGAGGGGTGGGATGGGGAGGGTGGGAGGGAGGGAGACGCAACAGGGAAGACATATGGGAACATATGTTTATGTATGACTGATTCACTTTGTTATAAAGCAGAAACTAACACACCATTGTAAAGCAATTATACCCCAATAAAGATGTAAAAAATAAAATAAAATAAAATAAAAAGAAAAAAAAAAGAAAAAAAAAGAAGGCAGGGGTCAAAGATCAGTAAAAGAATTATTGTAACCAGGGGCCCAAGTAGGAGTAAGAACCAGGTTATGTTTCAGAACATTTTTTGATGGTGGTCCAGGTAGTGTCAGCGCTTGGGTTACCCTGTCCAAAGTTAGAATGACCATATCGTAACAATAAAGTTTACCCGTGACGGAAAAAAAAAAAAAAAAAAAAGCTACAAATAGAACTACCATATGACCCAGCAATCCCACTACTGGGCATATACCCTGAGAAAACCATAATTCAAAACGAGTCATGTACCAAAATGTTCATTGCAGCTCTATTTACAATAGCCCGGAGATGGAAACAACCTAAGTGTCCATCATCGGATGAATGGATAAAGAAGATGTGGCACATATATACAATGGAATATTACTCAGCCATAAAAAGAGACGAAATTGAGCTATTTGTAATGAGGTGGATAGACCTAGAGTCTGTCATACAGAGTGAAGTAAGTCAGAAAGAGAGAGACAAATACCGTATGCTAACACATATATATGGAATTAAAAAAAAAATGTCATGAAAAACCTAGGGGTGAAACAGGAATAAAGACACAGACTTACTAGAGAATGGACTTGAGGCTATGGGGAGGGGGAAGGGTAAACGGTGACAAAGCGATAAAGAGACATGGACATATATACACTACCAAACGTAAGGTAGATAGCTAGTGGGAAGCAGCCGCATAGCACAGGGAGATCAGCTCGGTGCTTTGTGACCGCCTGGAGGGGTGGGATAGGGAGGGTGGGAGGGAGGGAGACGCAAGCGGGAAGAGATATGGGAATATATGTATGTATATAACTGATTCATTTTGTTGTGACGCTGAAGCTAACATACCATTGTAAAGCAATTATACTCCAATAAAGATGTTAAAAAAAAATTAATTCTGGATTACAAGCTAACACTTTAGATTCAAACATAGGTCTCTTCTGTAGGATCCCACAGATGTAACAGTGTATTCAAATTTATTCTAGTCACACTGACTGAGTTTAAAAATTTCCCCTTTGTGGCAGAAAGAATCCTCAGAGTGCTTACAGAGATTCAAAGCAACAGAATAAGAGGTAATAACTGTTCCTGTTCATGAAAGCTGGGTATTTGTTACTTACTATTAAATGAATTGTTGGACTTGAATTGGGACATACACAGGTCTTTTATATGCCTGAGAAAAGTCCATTTTTTGTAGAAAATTAAAGTCCTTCAGCAAAAAGCCTTTTTCATTCATGTTTGAAAGTGGCATACTACTTCCTTACATTTCTCATTATAATAACACAGGTTGTTTGATCATTAAATGAAGCATTTGATAAAGTAAAACTTTCAACAAAATGAAAAAGTTGAGATTAGTTATACCTGACTAGAAAATTGTGTATAGACATGTCTTGGACTTTACTTAAGCATGATTCACAGAAATCACAATGCATGTAAAGATTGAAATACATCTGTTTATTCTGATTTTGACACAAAGGAAACCAGAATCACACACCTGAGTATTAAAAACTCAACCTCTGAAAAATAAAATAATACTTTTCCTTGGGTTTCAGTATATACAAAAAATATACATGATATGCTCAAAATATTCTTAGGCAATCTATACCCCAAAAAAATTCAGTGGAGGGACTTCCCTGGTGGTCCAGTGGCTAGGACTCTGCACTCCCAATGCACTCCCAATGCCGTGGGCCTGGGTTCGATCCCTGGTTGGGGAACTAGATCCCACATGCTGCAACTAAAGACCCCACATGCCGCAACTAAAGATTCCGCATGCTGCAACTAAAAGGTCCCATGTGCCGCAACTAAGACCCGATGCAGCCAAATAAATAAATATTTTTTTAAAAATCCAGTGGATATTTAAAAAATATATAGTGTCTTTTTCAAATAATAGTCCTAAATACTAGATTTTTATTTTGAAACAAACAAAAAACAGGAAAAGTGAACTACAGAGATTAAAAAAATACACTCAAAAACAGCTTGGGTTCACCATTCCCTTTACATGGTAACTTAACCAGTGTATCAGCTCTTTTGAGCTGTTGTTACAGATAATTTCAGAATCAAAAGGGACTTTAGACTCATCAAGCTACCCACTTGATACTTCGATGCTTACAAACACAATCCTACTGAATGCCTGGCCAGCTGATGCCTGCACACTTCTAATGATGAAGAATATACTTGATGCCAAGGCATTTTGAAAATCCCTATTAGAAAGTTTATCTTTACCATTTTTTGTAATGTATACTCAGTGGTCCCAATCCTACTACTTTAGGCCTGACCACATGAGAAAAGTACACTTCAAATATCTGTAGACAGTTATAATCTGACACTGTAGGACATTTTCTAATCTTTTGAATATGTTTGGTCATTTTCCTCTTAAGACCTTTGGTTTAGAGCTTCGGTGCCCAGACCCAGCATGATTCTATAAATAAGATAATCACAAATCACATTCTAGATATAACTTCCATTACTGTAGAATAGTATCTCCACATTAAAATCTTCCAAGCCTATACAGACATACCTCCTTTTATTGTGCTTTTGCTTTATTGAACTTCGCACATGCTGCATTTTTTACAAATTGAAGGTTTGTGGCATCAAGCAAGTCTATCAGTGCCATTTTCCCAACATTTGCTCACTTAGTATCTGTGTCATATTTTGGCAATTCTCACAATATTTCAAACTTCTTCATTATTATTATATTTATTATGATGATCTGGGATCAGTGATTTTTTTTTTTTTTTTTTGTGGTACGCGGGCCTCTCCCGTTGCAGAGCACAGGCTCCAGACACACAGGCTCAGCGGCCATAGCTCACAGGCCCAGCTGCTTCGCGGCATGTGGGATCCTCCCGGACCGGGGCACGAACCCGCGTCCCCTGCATCGGCAGGCGGACTCTCAACCACTGCGCCACCAGGGAAGCCCGGATCAGTGATTTTTGATGTTACTAATGTAATTGTTTGGGGGCGCCATGAACCATGCCTATATAAGATAGCAAACTATTTATAATGTTCTCTGAACTATCTTCCTGTTATCAGTTTAGTATTTCATTCCTCATTCTTCTGGGGTAATTGTTCTAAAACTGAGAACTCTGATCATGTCATTCAACAGAATGGCATCCAGACTGCATAGCTTAGCATTTAAGGTCATGTACAGATTCCCTGCCTATCTTCCCAGGCTCTCTCTCTCTCCTTGGGCCTCCGTATTCCCTGAGACACAACAATACTGAAATTAGGCCAATCAGTACCCCTACAATGGCCTCCAAAGTGTTTAAGTGAAAAGAAGTGTCACACATTTCTCATTTTAAATCAAAAGCTAGAAATGATTAAGCTCAGCGAGGAAGGCATGTTGAAAGTCAATACAGCCTGAAAACTAGGCCTCTTGTGCTTAACAGTTAGCCAAGTTGTGGATGCAAAGGAAAAGTTCTTGAAGGAAATTAAAAGTGCTACTCCAGTGAACACAGGAATGAAGAAAGCAAAACAGCCTTACTGCTGATATGAAGCAAGTTTTAGTGGTCTGGATAGAAGACCAAACCAGCCACAATGCTCCCTGAAGCCAGGCCTAATCCAGAGAAAGGCCCTAAGTCTCTTCAATTTTTTGAAAGCTAAGAGAGGTAAGGAAACTGCAGAAGAAAAGTTTGAACCTTGAAGAGGCTGGTTCATGGGATCATGAAATTTAAGGAAAGAAGTCATCTCCATAACATAAAACTTAAACACAAGGTGAAGCAGCAAGTGATGATGTAGAAGCTGTAACAAGTTATCCACAAGATCTAGCTAAGATAATTAATGAAGATGCCTACAGTAAACAAGTTATCAATGTAGATGGAACAGCCTTCTATTGGAAGAAGATGCCATCTAGGACTTTCATAGCTAGAGAGGAGAAGTCAATGCCTGGTTTCAAATCTTCAAAGGACAGTCTGACTCTCTTGTTAGGGGCTAATGAAGCTGGTAACTTTAAGTTGATGCCAATGTTCATTTACCATTCTGAAAATCCTAGGGCCCTAAGAATTGTGCTAAATCTACTCTACTTGTGTTCTATAAGTGGAACAACAAAGCCTGGATGACAGCACATCTGTTTACAACATGGTTTTACTGAATACTTTAAGCCCACTGTTGAGACCTACTGCTCAAAAAACAAAAAAGATTCCTTTCAAAATATTACTGCTCAATGACAATGTGTTTAGTTAACCAACAGCTCTGAGGATAGATGTACAATGAGATGAATGTTGTTTTCATGCCTGCTAACACATCGATTCTGCAGCCCATGGATCAAGGAGTAATTTCGACTTTCAAGTCTTACTATTTAAGAAATATCTTTAATTTTTTCATATGAACCATAGATTTGATACGTCTGGTTAAAAAAAATCCTGCTGTAAGATGAATAATGTTTGAGGATCTAATGTATAACACAGTGACAACAGTTGATAACTCTGTAGCGTATAATTGAAATTTGTTATGAGAGACCTTAAATCCATAAATGTTCCCACCAAAAAAAAAAAAAAAAAAAGGTAAATATGTGAGGTGGTGGATGTGTCAATTAACTCCATGAGGGGAGAACCCTTTCACAATGTATGTGTATATCAAATCATCACATTGTACACTTTCAAAACCTTACAATTTAATTTGTCAATTACACCTTAATAAAGCTGGGGGAAAAAAACCCTATGAAGATTCGAGAAGCCACCACATCAGTAAGAAGTTTAAGTATCCACTGGTCAGAGGACTGCCAGGGCTTCCCCTCCAAATAAAGGATAAATGATTGCATCTTGCTTATCCCTCCACCAAGAAAGAAGGTCAATAATCCCTGGTTCCAGTAATGGGTACCCGAGACACATTCCTATCTCTCACAACCTATGTTGCACAGTGGGTAATAAGAATATTCCTGGAAGCCACTGATACTCAGAAATGGCTAGCAATAATTTAACTGTAAACAGAAGTGACTGCAAACCACTTAATCCAAATACATCCCTAACTCACTTACCCTTTCCAGGATCCCAAAAGGCCTGTGCTACTCCCATACCACCCAACACAAGAGAAAGTTAGAGTGTAGATTAAGCAGAAAAAAATCTTGCTGGTATTTTTATTTGGATGCCATTAAATGTACAGTTAACTTAATAGTGAGCAAGATAAAATAAAATTCGTTCTCTATCTACACCATACCCCCAAATGAACTCTGGACAGATGAAAGGTATTAACATGAAAAATATAACTATAAAAATTCATGTGTAAGAGTAAACGTACAAGAGTAGGAACAAGCATAGCCACAGCAATTCTGAAAAAGAATCTTAGAGTCAGTTGGTCAAGTTTCACTAAAAGTCTTTTGAAATTATTGACATGAATTGTAATACGTTTATAGAGTAATTAAGGAAAAATTAAATTGTGGGGATATCTAGAATCTTACTTTTTTGAAATCATCTAGCAACATTATAACCCTAAGCATGGGGATTTTCCCCTTTACTTTAATATTGTAGCTCAAAAAACAGATAAGTACATTTAGCTGTTTTAGGCATTTTATTAAAGTCCAAGCTTATTTTGAGTTTTAGATTCCAGACATTATTCTCATTTTTTCAATAAGTCCTTGGTCCTATAATGTGCTTTAAAGTTCTGAGCACTAACACTATTTGCTGCTCATAGGTTATTTCTAGTGTGTCTAGAAACATTTTCTTTTTTTTCCTTCTTTGTCCTGATTTTAAAACTGTCCTAATTTTTTAAGGTTGGATGAAAATTAGGCTCCAAATAAGAAAAGTTTTACTATCACTTCAAGGAATTAAGAGCAAAAATTCCATTAGTTAAAGCAGAATCAACTCAGCAAATTTTTCTATAATACCAATAATTTCTGTAGCACTACTATGTGCAAGACACTGTTTTAATGTGCTTTACAAACATTAAATGACTGAATTCTCTGTAATTCAGAAGATATTAAAGTATCGCATGGCTTTCAGGATAAATACCCAGTTGCTAGTGTGTGAACAAGTAGGATAAGAAGGATTTTAGATTCAGAGTGTAGGACATTACAGAGCTTAGTATAAGCAGCCAATTTTAAGGCCACATTTACTATTCTTCTCTCTCCAAACTCACAACCACATACCAAGTTAGCAAGTTATGAAATTTTGCGTGAATATAAGTTCTGGTTTACTTACTCTTTCTTTTAAAGCTTGTTAGTTGGTCCATAAATATTATTCTAGTCATTACTAAATATATCACATTCAAAAACAACAACATGGAGCTAAGTAAATCTTTAGTGGACATGATATAGATTTATAAACAGAAGGATTATACATAATAAAAGATAATTTTAAGATAGGTTGCAACAGCACGCTAATAAAAGCAGCTGGTTTATAAATGTTTAATTTTATATTAAGATCTTTAGAATTAGACATACTTTCACATTATAGAAAAGATTTCTTCATTATTACATTTATTAGAATTTCTCCATGAGTCAAGTTTATAACGTTGATGTGAATTCAGAAGTATAACAATTTGGACCATTCTAAAAGATTTTGACATTCTAGAGGATTAGCAATAGTTTAATTATGTGAAAACTTGCTTGAATTATTAGTTCCATGTATTGCTTAAACCACAAATTAATCTTCATTTAACAATTAAAAGACCCACTGAGATTATCTTCAAAGTTTACTTTCAAAGTTTACCAGTATGTGAAAGGTACATGAAAACTTTTCTGTACTATTTTAGCAACTTTTCTGTCTGAAAGTATTTCAAAATAAAAAGTTAAAAAAAAAAAAGGTAACCACTCTGTTTACTCTGCATGTAGTTGAGCCACTAAAATACATTGTTTGATGAGGTAACGATATTTACTTTAATACTCATCAGTGATTTTCCTTTTAACTAGGTTATTAAATATATTTTCTATTGATTAATTAAAGACAAATTACTCTCTCTCTTCCCCTCCCTCCAACAGACATGAACCAGAAAATATAGGTTTTTGAAAAATAATCTGGGGAGTATACAATGGTACAATCACCTTGGAGTTGTCCAGCAGGTTCTTTTAAAGTAAAACATTCATCTACTCGATGATTAGCAGTTCCACTCCTAGGTATTTATCCAAGAGAAACAGAAACATATACCCACAAAAAGACTTGTATAAAAATTTTCATAGCAGCTTTATTCATGATAGCGCCAAACTGAAAACAAACTAAACGTCCATTGACAAGTGAATGAATAAACAAACTGTGGTATATTTATGCCCAGCAACAGTAAGAAATGAACTTCTGATACAACATAAAATGGATAAAAACATATAATGTTGAGTGAAAGAAGCTAGACACAAAAGGGTACATACTGTACAATTCCATTTATTTTTAGTCCATGAAGAACAAGCTAAGCTATGGTGAGAGAAATCACAAAGTGTTTGCCTCTTGATGGGTGGTAGTTCAGACTGACCAAAGGGGTATAAGGAAACTCTTCTCTATCTTGTTTCAATATATGCAATTATTACATATGTAAATTATTACATGTAAATTACACTTCAACTGAAATGAAAATTAAACTTCTATTAAAAAAATATATTCTAAAAGAAAGAGTAACAGGAACAAAAATCGAAGAGTCTTAACATTTCTATTTTCAGGATGCTTACCTGTCTAAGAGCTGATCATGTTTTTCTAGAGCATTCTTTTCAGCCATCACTGCTCGGTCCTTTTCAGCCACAGCATTATCCCTTGCTTCTCGGAGGTTTCTAAAGTGTAAATGTACACTTCAGTTATTCCGACTACACAAGTATCCATCTTTTAAAGACTCATAAATGGGCTTGCTTGGAATTGGACTAACTGATAATCTCAGGGACACCCTAAGGGTTGGTGTCCCACAGTGTATATTATACAAATGTGCCTGGCTTGGTGAGTTTCTCTAGCAGCACACAGCAGTGTAGGTACAAACATGGTCTACTCTCTAAATGTCATATTACCTTTCTCCACAATTATTCTCCACAAGGGTCGAAGGGAAGGTAGGGTAAACAGTCTGTATTTATAGCAACTCATTTAATTCTTACCATAATCTAATGAGGTAGGTATAATTACCAACATATTATCCACAAGAGAGCTGAGGTTTTGAGAAGTTAATACATGCAATATAAAATGCTATAATGAGGGATATAGAGATCACAGGAATCCAAATGGAAATGAAGTTTGGGACAAAAGCAGGAGAACAGCTAAACTGATAGACCCTGGGTCTCACATGGAGAGGAAGGAAAGAGAAGGGAACACAAAAGGACTGAGATTAGGAGAAAGTAAGGGACAAAGGACTTGAAGTCCTGATAAGATAACTAACAGATTAAGTGGAAGTGGTTGTACAGGCAAGATGGAAAACTAGAGATTGCTGTCAGAGAACAGTGATTCAGAGGTAGAGTAGTGTCTTCAGCCCTGGAATTTTAGTTCATAAGATGCAAGGTGTGACATTAGCTATATGAAAGAGCTGAGATGAAGGGCAATACTCATGCAGGGCTCAAGGAAGTATGAGGTCAGACTATGAGTCATCCACTTACAGTGCTGATGACAGCAGGAACTGAAATTGACAGAACGATACATTGAGTGACAGTTAAGGGGAATGTCCAAAAGGTGGAAGGTAACAATAGTGAGTAATTAGGACTGATACAGACAGATATGGGCCCTCAAAGATCAAATCCTGTTTGTTTTTTAATCAAAGTGGAAGTTTGAATCAAGAAAAATACCAACAGTAACTCTTCTTTCAGAGAGTCACTTAATTTTTTTTGAAAATCCTCTTCTCTAACAGTTATAACATAAATAAATTTGGAGTATAACATAAATGATTGTGCTCACTTAATCCCTACAAATCCTTGATGTTATACTTTCTAAGCTGCTTTACAGCTGAATAAACTGAAGTTTAGAGGGCTTAAATCTCTAGGCCCAAGTCACACAGCCGAAGTGTTAAGGCCATAATTTGAGCCCAGCTATGTCTTACTCCAATGTAAGTGTTTTTTACATCACATCAACCTATCTCCCATAAAGAACTGGATTGGATATTAGATTTGGTTTTTATTACTGATGGAGAATGTCAGTAGGGAGCCATGAAAATCCACACAGTTTGAGTAAATCTATCTAATAACTATTAGGTAGAAATATTTAGTGGTCACACTTGCTGTGGCAGTGCTCAAAGTCATCTTTTGTATGGTGATGCTAACAACAATTTTAAAACTTAGAATATGTCAGCCAATAGAGATTCATCAGTAAAATAGCTTATGAGCCAGAAATAAAATAATTAAAAATAACTGGAATATAGATAACTCTTATTAAAAAGAAAATAACTTTTGTACACTATTATCTAAGTGCAGGTACATTTTAAATTAGATATCACAAAATAGCAAGTCATTATTTTCTGATATCATCCTGACTGCAAAGACCTTCAGAAATATTCTACTATTCTCAAATTAACTGAAACATGAAATTTTTAATTTTATAGATAGAATGAAATTCTCAAAGTATATTAAACATTTATATATTTTTCATCCCTAGAGGATCTATATATTTTAGTCAGTAAACCATCCAAAATTGGTCACAACTTTCATTTCTCAAATACTATAGCCTTATTATTCTATAAGTTATTTCAGTTGCAAAATTCCAAGTAGATACATTTACAGTACTAATTAATCATGAATGCTTAGCTGGCAGATGGCAAAGCTTCAGTCCCTAACTATATATATTTTCTTTACTGCAAAAATGGGCAACAGAAATAAAAGCAAATATGGTAATTAGACTTACCATGGTGATCATTTTGAAATGTATAGAACTATGGAATCACTATGCTGTGGAACAGGAACTAACATAGTATTGTAGGTCATTATACCTCAGAAACAAACAAACAAACTCAGAAATAAAGATCAGATCTGTGGTTACCAGAGATGGGGATGGGGGGAGGGGGAATTGGATGAAGGGGGTCAAAAGGTACACACTTCCAGTTATAAGGTAAATAAGTACTAGGGATGTCACGCACAACATGATGAAAACAATGAACACTGTTTTATGTTACATACGAAAGGTGTTAAGAGAGTAAATCTTAAAAGTTCTCATTGTGAGGCAAAAATTTTTCTATTTCTTTAATTTTGTATCTCTGTGAGATGATGGATGTTTGCTAAACTTCTTGTGGTCATCACTTCATGATGTATGTAAGTCAAATCATTATGCTGGATGCCTGAAACTATACAGTGCTGTGTGTCAATTGTATTTCAAAACTGGAAGAGAAAGAAAAAAGAAAGAAAGGAAGGATGGAAGGAAGGGGGAAAGGAGGAAAGAAAGGAAGAAAGAAGAAAAAGAAAGAAAGAAGGGAGGGAGGGAGGGAAGAAAGAAAGGAAGAAACAGAGAAAGAAATAAAACCCAGAATAAACAAACATTAGGGCTTATGAAAGGAGGTGTCATTAGAAGATACCAGGGCATTCACCATGCTACAATCTACACCAGCCGGTTAACTATAATTAGTGCTATATTTAGGCATGAACAAAATTCTATGGCCACAAAGAAGAGGAGTTGATTATTTTTAACTGGAGGAACAGATGAGTGAATGATGGGAAGACGTGTAGGTTGGGGCTTGAAGGACCAATAAATAAAGGTAATTCAAAAAGAGAAAAACTGAAATGAATGGGAGAAAATGCTAGAAGCTGAAGTTTCTACCAGTAGATCCTCTCATAGGTGCTTGCTGGTAAGATTTCCGTGTAAACTGTTCTTTTTTTTTTTTTATATAAATGTATTTATTTGTTCATTTATTTTTGGCTGCGTTGGGTCTTTGTTGAGGTGCGCGGGCTTCTCATTGCAGTAGCTTCTCTTGTTGAGGAGCACGGGCTCTAGGTGCGTGGGCTTTAGTAGCTGTGGCTTGCGGGTTCTAGAGCTCAGGCTCAGTAGTTGTGGCGCATGAGCTTAGTTGATCCGCAGCATGTGGGATCTTCCTGGACCAGGGCTCGAACCCGTGTGCCCTGTGCTGGCAGGCGGATTCTTAGCCACTGTGCCACTGGGGAAGTCCCTGTAAACGGTTCTTATCAGGTAACATGTCTTCCACATCCTGTCACAACCTGCATACTTCAGTAAGAAGCAGCACAATTCCTTTTAACATAAAGATTAAAAATACTTCCTTTAATATTATTAATTGACTTTTAATGTTTCAAATTAAGTTTGAGAAAGAGAAACTGAGCGATTCTTCCACTGACAATAACAGTAATAGCAAACACAGAGTACTCACCCTGTGCTAGGAACTTTGCTAGGCAGTGTACATATAATAACTCTTTTTTTTGCGGTACACGGGCCTCTCACTGTTGTGGCCTCTCCCGTTGTGGAACACAGGGTCCGGACGCGCAGGCTCAGAGGCCATGGCTCACGGGCCCAGCAGCTCCGCGGCATGTGGGATCTTCCCGGACCGGGGCACGAACCCGTGTCCCCTGCATCGGCAGGCGGACTCTCAACCACTGCACCACCAGGGAAGCCCATATAATAACTCATTTAATCTTCATGACAACTGCCAAAAGTGTAGGTTGTATCATTATCTCCATTTTACGAAGAAGACTGAAACACAGAGAAGTTAAGTATTTGCCTACAACAGTCACATGGCAAGTAAGCTATGGAGCCCAAATTTGAACCAAAACCATATATGGTGCTAGGGTCTATGCTCTCCATCATACTAGGCTGCCTCTCTGAAGAGTCCCCTTGTTTCACAGAAATCTTCTCCTTGGGAAATTCTGTCATTATGAGATTTATATTACATGATTATCTCCTAACACAAAAAGATGTTAAATCAAAAACAATTCTTGGAAGAATCGTGAATATATTATACACTTGTTTTTCTGGCCCATGCTCTTTGAAACTCAGACTGGTTTGATAAAACACTAGATGGATTGATTCCTGTCACAGATAAAACCATAACTGCCATATAACTAATAAACTATCCATTTAAAAATGTTAAATGCATTAGAAAATGTAACAGAAATACAATTACAGAACAAATAGCAGGAATTCAAATGTTCTTCAAAAGACAAACTATAAAAATTGACAGCATGAACAAGCTAATGGAGCTAAACTTTTAAAAGTCCAAACCGAGTATATAATCAAATGTAATCATAACAGAGAAAGATGCTGGGAGTTGGCCAACATTATAACAAATGTTTTAAAATATAAAAATTCAAATATCTAATCCCTAGAAATGCTTTTTAGAAAGTTAACATTTTGGGCTTCCCTGGTGGCGCAGTGGCTGAAGAGTCCGCCTGCCGATGCAGGGGACACGGGTTCGTGCCCTGGTCCGGGAAGATCCCACATGCCGTGGAGCGGCTAGGCCCGTGAGCCATGGCTGCTGAGCCTGCGTGTCCGGAGCCTGTGCTCCGCAACGGGAGAAGCCACAACAGTGAGAAGCCTGGGTACCACAAAAAAAAAATAAAAAAAGAAAGCTAACATTTGATTCCCAAAAGTTTTTCATAATTCTTTCATGTTGTTTCTTACTAACTCCATCTCCATAACACACATTGATCTCTCCCCATCCATCCTATATTTGTGTGTGTGGGGTGGATTGAGAGGAAAGATGGCAGAAAAAGGAAAAGAAACCTTATCAATCCTACGTAAAATACAAAAGAAAAGTGAGTTTCGTAGTATTATCACTAGTGTCCAAATAATATATTTTTTAACTCAGGCACGTCTTAGAGTGAAAGGGGTGCTATTAATAATTACGCTACAGAAATAGGCATAAACCAGAACTTTTGTGGAAAAACAACTGGGAGATATCACTTAAATTATCACATTCAAACAAGAAACTTAAAGAGTTAAGTTCTTGATGATTTCCCCAATAAAAGGATTTACTGAAAACCCCAGTACAAAACATACAATATCATCAGATTTCTGTACAGGAAGGAATATATTATCTTCCTACTAGAAGACCAATTTCATGGTACCAATAAGTCAAATCAAAATAGATCCTTGAAAAGTGGAAGGAAAATGTGAGAAAAATGAGAAAAACTTCAGGAACCCTTAAAATTCTAACAGGAACAAATCAGAATTTGGCAATGCCAAGAGCATGTGTTAGCCTGAATAAACATCACAAATGCCTCAGAACCTGAAATTTACTAAAGATAAACAGTGACAAAACAGGGTTGTCAGCAGAGCTTAGCAAGTACAACTAAGCAACCCATTCTCCTCCTTCTGCCCCCATGTAAAAATATTTTTGGTCAATAAAAGTGAACATATTTTTTCCAGTTGGAACAAAAAGGGACTTACACAGGCTGTTTATATGGCAACCTTACATACAGGAAAAGCATCTGAATTAATCTCTTCTACCTTCAGATTCTTCCTCCCGGACAAAACATAAAACTGTCCATTTGCATTTGATTTTAAGACGGCATGACAGGGCTTCCATGGTGGCACAGTGGTTGAGACTCCGCCTGCCAATGCAGGGGACACGGGTTCGTGCCCTGGTCTGGGAAGATCCCACATACCGCAGAGCGGCTGGGCCCGTAAGCCGTGGCCGCTGAGCCTGTGCGTCTGGACCTGTGCTCTGAAACGGGAGAGGCCACAACAGTGATAGGCCCGCGTACCGCAAAAAAACAACAAAAAAAAGATGTCATGACAAAAGCCCAGGACCAGATGGCTTCACAGGAGAATTCTACCAAACACTTAGAGAAGAGCTAACACCTATCCTTCTCAAACTCTTCCATAACATAGCAGAGGGAGGAACGCTCCCAAACGCATTCTACGAGGCCACCATCACCCTGATACCAAAACCAGACAAAGATGCCACAAAGAAAGAAAACTACAGGCCAATATCACTAATGAACAAAGATGCAAAAATCCTCAACAAAATACTAGCAAACAGAATCCAACAGCACATTAAAAGGATGGATCATACACCACGATCAAGTGGGGTTTATCCCAGGAATGCAAGGATTCTTCAATGTATGCAAATCAATCAATGTGATATACCATATTAACAAATTGAAGGAGAAAAACCATATGATCATCTCAATCGATGCAGAGAAAGCTTTCGACAAAATTCAATACCCATTTATGATAAAAACCCTGCAGAAAGTAGGCATAGAGGGAACTTTCCTCAACATAATAAAGGCCATATATGACAAACCCACAGCCAACATCGTCCTCAATGGTGAAAAACTGAAACCATTTCCACTAAGATCAGGAACAAGACAGGTTGCCCACTCTCACCACTATTATTCAACATAGTTTTAGAAGTTTTAGACACAGCAATCACAGAAGAAAAGGAAATAAAAGGAATCCAAATCGGAAAAGAAGAAGTAAAGCTGTCACTGTTTGCAGATGACATGATACTATACATAGAGAATCCTAAAGGTGCTACCAGAAAACTACTAGAGCTAATCAAAGAATATGGTAAAGTAGCAGGATACAAAATTAACGCACACAAATCTCTGGCATTCTTATACACTAATGATGAAAAATCTGAAAGTGAAATCAAGAAAACACTCCCATTTACCATTGCAACAAAAAGAATAAAATATCTAGGAATAAACCTACCTAAGGAGACAAAAGACCTGTATGCAGAAAATTATAACACCCTGATGAAAGAAATGAAAGATGATACAAATAGATGGAGAGATATACCATGTTCTTGGATTGGAAGAATCAACATTGTGAAAATGACTCTACTACACAAAGCAATCTACAGATTTAATGCAATCCCTATCAAACTACCTCTGGCATTTTTCACAGAACTAGAACAAAATATTTCACAATTTGTATGGAAATGCAAAAGACCCCAAATAGCCAAAGCAATCTTGAGAAAGAAAAACGGAGCTGGAGGAATCAGGCTCCCTGACTTCAGACTATACTACAAAGCTACAGTAATCAAGACAGTATGGTACCGGTACAAAAACAGAAAGATCAATGGAACAGGATAGAAAGCCCAGAGATAAACCCACGCACATATGGTCACCTTATCTTTGATAAAGGAGGCAGGAATGTACAATGGAGAAAGGACAGCCTCTTCAATAAGTGGTGCTGGGAAAACTGGACAGGTACATGTAAAAGTATGAGGTTAGATCACTCCCTAACACCATACACAAAAATAAGCTCAAAATGGATTAAAGACCTAAATGTAAGGCCAGAAACTATCAAACTCTTAGAGGAAAATATAGGCAGAACACTCTTTGACATAAATCACAGCAAGATCCTTTTTGACCCACCTCCTAGAGAAATGGAAATAAAAACAAAAATAAACAAATAGGACCTAATGAAACTTCAAAGCTTTTGCACAGCAAAGGAAACCATAAACAAGACCAAAAGACAACCCTCAGAATGGGAGAAAATATTTGCAAATGAAGCAACTGACAAAGGATTAATTTCCAAAATTTACAAGCAGCTCATGCAGCTCAATAACAAAAAAACAAACAATGCAATCCAAAAATGGGCAGAAGACCTAAATAGACATTTCTCCAAAGAAGATATACAGACTGCCAACAAACACATGAAAGAATGCTCAACATCATTAATCATTAGAGAAATGCAAGTCAAAACTACAATGAGATATCATCTCACACCAGTCAGAATGGCCATCATCAAAAAATCTAGAAACAATAAAAGCTGGAGAGGGTGTGGAGAAAAGGGAACACTCTTGCACTGCTGGTGGGAATGTGAATTGGTTCAGCCACTATGGAGAACAGTATGGAGGTTCCTTAAAAATCTACAAATAGAACTACCATATGACCCAGCAATCCCACTACTGGGCATATACCCTGAGAAAACCATAATTGAAAAAGAGTCATGTACCGCAATGTTCATTGCAGCTCTATTTACAATAGCCAGGAGATGGAAACAACCTAAGTGTCCATCATCGGATGAATGGATAAAGAAGATGTGGCACATATATACAATGGAATATTACTCAGCCATAAAAAGAAACAAAATCGAGCTGTTTGTAATGAGGTGGATAGACCTAGAGTCTGTCATACAGAGTGAAGTAAGTCAGAAAGAGAAAGACAAATACCATATGCTAACACACATATATGGAATATAAGAAAAAAAATGTCATGAAGAACCTAGGGGTAAGACAGGAATAAAGACACAGACCTACTGGAGAACAGACTTGAGGATATGCGGAGGGGGAAGGGTGAGCTGTGACGGCGAGAGAGAGGCATGGACATATATACACTACCAAACGTAAGGTAGATAGCTAGTGGGAAGCAGCCGCATGGCACAGGGATATCGGCTCGGTGCTTTGTGACCGCCTGGAGGGGTGGAATACGGAGGGGGGAAGGGAGGGAGATGCAAGAGGGAAGAGATATGGGAACATATGTATATGTATAACTGATTCACTTTGTTATAAAGCAGAAACTAATACACCATTGTAAAGCAATTATACCCCAATAAAGATGTTAAAAAATTTAAAAAACTACAATGAGAGAACATCTCACACCGGTCAGAATGGCCATCATCAAAAAATCTAGAAACAATAAATGCTGGAGAGGGTGTGGAGAAAAGGGAACCCTCTTGCACTGTTGGTGGAAATGTAAATTGATACAGCCACTATGGAGAACAGTATGGAGGTTCCTTAAAAAACTACAAATAGAACTACCATACGACCCAGCAATCCCACTACTGGGCATGTACCCTGAGAAAACCATAATTGAAAAAGAGTCATGTACCGCAATGTTCATTGCAGCTCTATTTACAATAGCCAGGACATGGAAGCAACCTAAGTATCCACCAACAGGTGAATGGATAAAGAAGATGTGGCACATATATACAATGGAATATTACTCAGCCATGAAAAGAAACGAAATTGAGTAATTTGTAGTGAGATGGATGGATCTAGAGTCTGTCATACAGAGTGAAGTAAGTCAGAAAGAGAAAAACAAATACCGTATGCTAACAGATATATATGGAATCTAAGAAAAAAAAAAAAAAGGTCATGAAGAACCTAGGGGCAAGATGGGAATAAAGACACAGACCGACTAGAGAATGGACTTGAGGATATGGGGAGGGGGAAGGGTAAGCTGTGACAAAGTGAAGGAGTGGCATGGACACATATACACTACCAAACGTAAAATAGATAGCTAGTGGGAAGCAGCTGCATAGCACAGGGAGATCAGCTCGGTGCTTTGTGACCACCTAGAGGGGTGGGATAGGGAGGGTGGGAGGGAGGGAGATGCAAGAGGGAAGAGATGTGGGAACATATGTATATGTATAACTGATTCACTTTGTTATAAAGCAGAAACTAACACACCATTGTAAAGCAATTATACTCCAACGAAGATTTAAAAAAAAAAAAGGTGGCATGAAATAAAAGAATTCCAAGTGGATTATCTTTCATTATATAATCAATGACTGATAATTTTTCCTTTAACATAGTTGAAAAGTGAATGAATAGGACATGAAAAAAAACAACAAAGTATAAATTTTATGTAACAATTTCTTGGGGGAAGTTACGCATTTTAAGAGTGGAAACTTTTTGAGATTACTGTTAAATGAAGAAGCTACATTTTCCTATCCTTTTACTTTAGTTGGTGCTCAAGCACATTTTTTGTTTTCATTTTATAGATATGAAAACTTCAGCCAAAAGTAGACAAATGATTTTTTTAATTATAAAAAGAAGGTAAGCACCAAAATGCAAAACACTTTGAAATCCATTAATGTGTTGAGGTTTAACAAGTAGCTGATGGAATAAAATGTAATATATTGAAATGAAACTAGGTGACTCTGGTGGATGGTTAATTGAGGTACTACAAATGTCAGTCACCATGCTTGGTTCTGATCAAATCCATCTCATTATAAATTTTGTGCAGCTTTTCATTTCATCTAAAGCAACAGTCTGATTTCTCAAAAGTAGGAGCAATTCATTCTTCCATTCAACAAATATTTATTGAGCACTTACAACAGACCAGACAGTGGTACCTGGGAATCCAACCGTGAACAACAGAGGAAAATCCGTACTCACGTGGAGATTGCATTCTAGTAGGAAAGAAACCAAATGCATGTCCGTAGGTCCTAAGTGCTCTGGAGAAAAGTGAAGCAGAGAAGGGGCTAACGGGTGTGGGCTAGTAGGTGTGGGAGGAGTGGGGGGGCCTTCACAATTTTAAACAGGGTGGTCAAGAAAGATGGGAGAGAGCAGATGACATCTGAAGATGTGGAGAAAGAGAGGAGACAGGGCTGTAGGGTATCCAGAAGTGGTGGTTAAGCTGTGGGAACTGTAAATACAAAGGACCTGAGGTGGGAAACACGCCACTGTTAAAGGAACAGGAGGCAGTGTGATTGAGTGAGTGAGTAGAACAGAGTAGTAAAATGAGGGTGGGAATGCTGGGCACAGATGAGGTAGCATCACAGGCCATTTTAATCACTTAAACTTTGACAGAGTGAGATGGAGTGCCTTTTTATCTGAGCAGAGGAGTGATCCAATTTGACCTACTGTTTAACAGGAACACGGGAGGAAGCTGGGGGACCACTTAAGTGGCTCTTGTAATCAGAGCAAGAGATAATGATAACTTAGACCAAGGTAGTATTTACTGATGATACAAGATCAATCAAGAGATAATGATAACTTGGACCAAGGTAGTATTTATTGATGATAAAAGATCAATAAATTCTGAAGACACAATCAAAAGGATCTGCTAATGAATAACACATGGAATATGAAAAAGATGTTGAAGATGACCTCAAGGTTTTTGGCCTGAGCAAGAAGACTAGAGTTGTCCTTAATCGCACTGGGTCAGACTGAGGCAGAGCAAGCTTGGAGGGACAGAAGTTTGCATGTGGACATGTTAAATTTAAGACGTTTATTAGATAACCAAGTGGAAATGTCACGGAGGCAGCTGCAAAAGACGTCAAGGAGACAGGAAAGACCAGTAAAGATGCCAGTGAGGAAGGGGAACAGTCAAAGTGTGGGATCCTGGAAGCCATTAAAGAGAGTGTGTTTCCAGGAGTAGGGAGTGATCAACTATATTCAATATCGCTGTGGTCAAGCAAGGTAAGAAGAGAACCTGACCACTAGACTTTTTGGGAACATGGTCTCTGGGGGCTGTGATAAGAACAGCTTTTTTGGACTGGTATGGGGGCAAAGTTTGGTAGTGGAATTTTAAAAAATGAGGGTAAGGAATGAGTATATAAACTCTGCAGGAATCTGGTCACAAAGGGGAGCAAAGAAACGGGGCAGTGGCTGGAGGGGGAAGTGGAGATAAAAGACGCTTTTTAAAAAGAGGAGAAATAATATGTTTATACATGGCAGAGAGGGGAAAACTGTCAATATAGGAGACATAGAGGAGAATTTCTGGAGTGTGTCCTTATACAGCAAGAGGGGATGGGCTCTAGTTATAAGTGCAGAGTAGTGTCTGAGAGGCAGACCTTGTCAAAAAATTATACCATTTTATAGAAAAATAAAGGCCTCTTCCCTAATTTTCAAAATTACGAATGCTTTTACTGCTTTTATAAAGTTCTAATAATCCGCACTCAGCCCTCAAGTGCGAAGCAGGGTTTGCAAACTCTCTTAAAAGACCGAGTTTCTTTTCTAAAAACATTACCACTAAAATTAGAGTTTCTTTCTTTTTTTAAAAAAATAAATTTATTTATCTTATTCATTTATTTTTGGCTGTGTTGGGTCTTCGTTGCTGCATGCGGGCTTTCTCTAGTTGTGGTGAGTGGGGGCTACTCTTTGTTGCAGTGCGCAGGCTTCTCACTGCGGTGGCTTCTCTTGTTGCAGAGCATGGGCTCTAGGCATGCGGGTTTCAGTAGTTGTGGCACAGAGGCTCAGTAGTTGTGGCTCGCGGGCTCTAGAGCACAGGCTCAGTCGTTGTGGCACACGGGCTTAGTTGCTCCGCAGCACGTGGGATCTTCCCGGACCAGGGCTCAAACCCGTGTCCCCTGCATTGGCAGGTGGATTCTAACCACTGCGCCACCAGGGAAGTCCAAAATTAGAGTTTCAATAAGAAATCTTTTGTCAATTTTCATAGCCTTGCCCAGTAAGATGGGAGTCTGCATTACACTGCAGAGTCAGAGCTACCTAGTTTCACCAGTTAAAAAGTCTATGATCATAGACAAATCACAGCCTCTCAGGGTCTCAGCTTCCACATTTGTAAAATGGGGATACTAATACCTACAACCTCATAAACTGTCCCATTTAATTCTCTCTATAACGTATGTGATACATCTATTTATGAATACTCAATAAATAGTAGCTATTGTTAGTATGTTATCTAAATATGAAAATCTAGGGGAGGGGTGAGATAGGAGTATGGGATTAAAAGACACAAACTACTATATGTAAAATAAATAAGCCATAAGGACATATTGTACAGCACAGGGAATTATAGTCATGATTTTGTAATAACTTTAAATGGAGTATAATCCATAAAAATACTGAATCACTATGCTACACACCTGAAACTAATATAATATTGTGAATCAACTACACTTCAATACAAAATTTTTAAAATATGAAAATCTAAATTAAAAATATGAAGGTATTCACTTAGAGAATGATAATTAGGGCAATGTTTCCCAAGATTTTTTATTGTATATAAAGAAAATTATAATATTTCTAAGAGTACCATGGGGAAAACAGAGAAAACTGCTGGAGAAGCTTCATCACCTTAAGGTCCCTTCTTGCCTCAGGGCCTTACCTGAGAAGTGAGGGGAGTTGTATCTGGGGCACAGTAGAGAAAATTTTCTAGTTATAAACTATGTGATCTTACTGTTGAAAGAAATTGAAAAAGACACAAATAAATGGAGAAATGTTCCGTGCTCATGGATTGAAAGAATTAACATTGTCAAAATGTCCTTATTATCTAAAGCAATCTACAGGTTCAATGTAATCTCTATCAAAATCTCAAGAAATAGAACAAAACTTTCTAAAATTTACATGGAACCACAAAATGCCCTGAATAACCAAAGCAATTGTGAGAAAAAGGAACAAAGCTGCAGGCATCACACTCCCTGGTTTCAAACTATAGTACAAAGCAACAGTAATCAAAACAGCATGGTACTGGCAGAGAAACAGATACATAGATCAATGGAACAGAATAGAGAGCCCAGAAATAAACCCACACATATGGACAATTAATTTACGACAAAGGAGCAAAGAACATACAGTGGAGAAAGGATAGTCTCTCCAATAAATCGTGTTGGGAAAACTGGACAGCCACATGCAAATACATGAAACTAGACAACTATCCCACACCATACACAAAATTTACTCAAAATGGGTTAAAGACTTGAATGTAAGACCTGAAACCATAAAACTCTTAGAAAAAAACATAGCCAGTATGCTCTTTGACATCAATTTTAACAATATTTTTCTAGATATGTCTTCTCAGGCAAGGGAAACAAAGGCAAAAAGAAACAAATGAATTACATCAAATTGAAAAGCTTCTGCACAGCAAAGGAAACCATTAATAACTCAACAATGACCCTAATGAATGAGAGAAGATGTCTGTAAATGATATATGCAATAAGGGGTTTATATCCAAAATACATAAAGAACCCATACAGCTCAACAACAAAAGCGACCTGATTAAAAAATGGGCAGAGATTAACAGACATTTTTTAAGGAAGACAAACAGATGCCCAACAGGCACATGAAAAGATGTTCAAAACCACCAATTAATAAGGAAATGCAAATCAAAACCACAGTGAGCTATCACCTTCACCTGACAGAATGGCTATTAACAAAAAGGCAAGAAATAACATGTGTTGAAGAGGATCTAGAGAAAAGGGAACCCTTATACACTACTGGTGGGAATGTAAATTGGTGCAGCCACTATAACACAGTACGGAGATTCCTCAAAAAATTAAGAATAGAACTACCATATGATCCAGCTACCCCACTTTTGGGTATATAGTCCAAGAACAAGAAAACACTAATCTGAAAAGATATCCACACCCCTATGTTCACTGTGGCATTATTTACAATAGCCAAGATATGGAAACAATCTAAGCCTATCAACAGATGAATGGATAAAGAAGGTGTGGCATATATATATATATATATATATATATATATATATCTCACACGCACACACACACACACACACAATGGAATACTACTCAGCAATAAAGAAAGATGAAATCTGCCATGTGTGACAACATGGATGGACCTTGAGGGTATTACGCTAAGTGAAATATGTCAGATGGAGGAAGACAAATATCGTAAGATCTAACTCATATGTGGAATACGAAAAACTGATAAATAAATAAAAACAAAATAATGAACAAACCAAACAACACGTAGATACAGAGAATGGAGTGGTGGTGGGAAGGGGAAGGGGAAGGCAAAATGGGTAAAGGTGATTAACTGTATGATTACAGGTGAAAAATAAAATTTTGGTGATGAGCATGTTGTAGGGTATACAGAAGTAGAAATACAATGCTGTACACATGAAACTTATTTAATGTTATAAATCAATGTTACCTCATAAATAATAATAAAATAAGTAATAATAAAATTTAAAATTTCTTAATGAATAATAGACAAACAAATAAACCATGTGATCTTAGAGAAGTACTTTGGGGCTTGATCAGAGCTGCCATATCTGTAAAACATCAGGAATTAAGTGTTATCTTCCTTTCTCAATCTTGTGTACAACCTTGAGTTAATGGCCGTGCCTAACAATCCATCTCTCTGAGACCAGGAAAGCAGAAGAGATGGAGTTATTCTGGTCCACTTCCTGTCAATAACCAGGTCTTGTCAATTCTACTACCTAAATAATCTTTAAATTCAGCTCTTCTTCCATTTCTCATCTTCACTTAAACTTTGCAACTGTCTCCCAACCAATCTTTCTGCCCCCATGTCCTTTTCAACCATAATCCACCTCACACTGCAACCATGGTTACAAAAATGAATATATCATGCCACCCTTTTACTGTAAAACCTCCCCACATAAACTGACAACAGGACATTTTAAAATCTGACCCTTCCCTTTACCAGCCTCCCTCACCACCCTATGAATGATACAATGAAGGAAAATCAAAGTTTTTGCATAACCCGAACTGTCCTTGCTTCATACCTGGAACACCCTATACACCTTGAAATTCTTAAATATTATTAATTAAAAAGTGAACGCATGTGTAATCACCTATAGGCATAAAGAATATAGTTGACAATAAAAGACAGCTAACAATAAAATTTCATTTACAATTATTTGAGAAGTTAAGATACTGAGTTATGGCTTTATCTGTAAAGCCATATACTTTCAGAATAGTCTAGCTGAAAAGATAAAGTAGAATATTCTTAAGTTTTTTCATAAAAGAACTTTAAAAATTATACAGATATCTGGTAGGATATGAAAGAAGTTTGTTTAAGCACTAATGAGGACATATATTTCTTAAATCATGAATGGAACCTCTGTACACTAGTTCCAATTCACCTATTGTAATGCATTAGGTATACTCAACTAACCTTTGTAAATAAAGTTAGATTCAAGATTCAAAAGTGTTTACTATCACTCTGAGATTCTATGCATATTTTAAGTTTACGTCATTAAGTTTCTTCTTGAGTACTTTTGGAGGATGATAAACTGTGGTCAAGATAGCTTTTCTTCATACGGTGGGAAAATAAAATCACTAAAGCAATACTAATTGTTACATTTAAAAACATATTTTTGATCCCTTTTCCCTACTGCCTTCCCCCTTTCAAATAACTGTAGAGCAATTTGAATCTCCATATTCTGTGCAGTATAAAGAGTATAATGAATATCTCTAACAAACTCATCCTTACCCTTTTTACAGCATTACTATGAGGCTAGCTCTTTCTGTGTTTATAATAATGAGACTATTTATAATAATGAGCCTTTCTTAGGTAAAGGTAGTTTTACTTTCTGAGAAAACAATCAGCTGAATTTATCTCCTCTTATTTCATTATCTCACAGTATTAATCAGGAACAAATAAGTTCGCCATCTTATGCAAAAATTTGGACTGAAACAAATGGCATGCAGACTCTCTGTCTATATTGTCTCATTCAACAAAAGTGGTTAAATGCCACGGAGATCAATACTTAAGAATAATTATATATTTTGTAATAGTGCCTTTCAGTGACGATAAACAATTCCATAACGTTACCAGTTTTCTTTTATATAATGCTCATTTTACTTAAATTGTCAACACAATGGATAAAATAATTTTTTAAAGTATTTCTCATAAGCAAAAGGTATCTAAATAACTACCATTTACATACAGATTTATAATTTATACTGTACTTTTTACACATATTATCTCATTTAGACCTTACAGATCACCCTGTGAAAGAGTATTATGAGCTCATTTTATAAAAGAGAAAATTGAACTTCAGCGATATTAAGTGACATATTCACTCAGCTAGTAAGTGGCAGAGCCAAGATTTAAGTTTAGTCTCATTCCAAATCTCTTTCATAATATACTCCCTGTTCAGGGAATAATGCTTTTCTTCCAAATGTGCAAGACGGTCCTACTATGTAAGAAGTTTTTTATACAATAAATCTCACCACCATAGTGAGTTTCACTCATTATTTCCCACAGCTCCAAAATATCATTTTAAAGCAACTATATATAAAGTACAGAAAAAGACAAGAAACCTAACTCATAGACTGAGCCAAAGCATACATACACATTATAATCCCAACTATAGTATTTTGGATGTACCCAAATACCCAAGTTCTTTCTTTGCTTATCTCTGCCTTTTCTTAGGTCTTTATCTCTTCTCTTCCTATTCCCTCTCAACCCCTTAACTTCACAAACTACTGGCATGACTGACTGCAGGGGCAGATATCAAGATTGCACGGCATGAGTTCCATCTTTCTTTTCCACATCTAAGAGGAGAAAATAAAAGGCACTCTCTCTCTCTTTTCTTAAAGCAGTAAAATTACTTCATTAAATCTCAACCCTTGAGTACATATCTTTTTTTTTCTTTTCCACTATGGTTTATTACAGGATATTGAATATAGTTCCCTGTGATATACAGTAGGACCTTGTTGTTTATCTATTTTATGTAACAGTAGTTTGTATCTGCTAATCCCAAACTCCCAGTTTATCCCTCCCCCACTCCCTTTCCCCTTTGGTAACCATAAGTTTGTTTTCTATGTTTGCGAGTCTACTTCTGTTTTGTAAATAAGTTCATTTGTATCATATTTTAGAGTCTACATATAAGTGATATCATATGTTATCTGTCTTTCTCTTTCTGGCTTACTTCACTTAGTGTGATAATCTCTAGGTCATCCATGTTGAAATGGCATTATTTCATTCTTTTTTATGGCTGAGTAGTATTTCACTGTATACATATACCACATCTTCTTTATCCATTTATCTGTCTATGGGCATTTAGATTGCTTCCATGTCTTGGCTATTGTAAATAGAGTTGCTACGAACATTTGGGTGCATATATCTTTTTGAATTAGAGTTTTCTCCAGATATATGCCCAGGAGTGGGATTGCTGGATCGTATGGCAACTCCATTTTTAGTTTTTTAAGGAACCTCCATTCTGTTTTCCATAGTAGCTACACCAATTTACATTCCCACCAATAGTGTAGGAGGGTTTCTTTTTCTCCACACCCTCTCTGTCACTTGTTATTTGTAGACGTTTTAATGATGGCCATTCTGACCGGTGTGAGGTGATACCTCACTAAAGTTTTGATTTGCATTTCTCTAATAATTAGCAATGTTGAGCATCTTTTCATGTGTCTATTAGCCATCTGTATGTCTTCTTTGGAGAAATGTCTATTTAGGTCTTCTGCCAATTTCTTGATTGGGTTGTTTGCTTTTCTGTTATTGAGTTGTATGCGCTGCGTGTATATTTTGGAAATGAAGCCTTGTATCGCATGCAAATATTTTCTCCCATTCCATACATTGTTTTTTCATTTTGTTTATGGTTTCCTTTGTTGTGCAAAAGTTTGTAAGTTTGATTAGGTCCCATTTGTTTAGTTTTGCTTTTATGTCTACTGACTTGGGAAACTGACCTAAGAAAACATTGCTATGATTTATGTCAGAGAATGTTATGCCTATGTTCTCTTCTAGGAGTTTTATGGTGTCATGTCGTATATTTAAGTCTTTAAAAAGGTACTCTCTTAATATCCCCCAACGTATAGAAAGCAAACCAAAGGCAAAATATATTTCTCTAATCTTATTATTTAACTTTCTCCTAAAAATGTTTATTGGCCAAGAGGCAAGGAGACTAAGTACCAATATGCCAGTGTAAGTACTTTATCCATTTTAATTCATATTGTAACAGCATACTTTGCTAAAATAAAACTGACACAATTAAACGTGTAAGTCCAAAGCACATGATTAATTTGCTCAGACACAAAGATATCTAAATGTGTACACTTGTGTTTTCTGAATCTCATGTTTCATAACAAGGAATACTAAAATCCGTTCCTTAATTATTTTAAGTTGTAAGATTTAAAAAGAAATAAGTTGCAATTTATTTTTACCTTGTGAAAGACCAGTGGAACGTAAGCTCTAACTATAGTTAAATCCTGCCAGAATGAAGAAACTGGGATTAAAAAAGATTCAGCCACACAAAACACAGGGTTGGATTATTGTGAGGTTAATACAATGATAAAGGTGAGTCTATACTACATACAGCTGGCTAGAAGTCCTGTGCAATTCAAATGTCTTTAGGCCTGGGATGCAGTTTGGCACCACCTGGTGGCAACCATCCACCCTAGCTTCAATATCCATGGGGTCATTCTGGATCTGGTGGCTGACTGGGGTTTCTAGGGCAGTAGCCCCAGTCCCAGGAATTCCCTGACTAGGTAGTATCCACTTTGACGTGGCTATGGAGTCAGAACAACACAGGGGAAAAGGAAACCTGTCTTCAGCTTCCCTGCTTCCAGAAATGGTTCTGTCGACTGTTTCTCAACCTACCTCTACCAATCATCTTAGAGAACAGGCGCTAGTTTACATCAATTTATGTTACCAGGGGATGCATTTTAAAGGAGTCTTTAAAAAGTAAAACAACAACGGCAACAACAAAAACTAAAAAATCAGTGCATTCTCAAAATGATTACATACCAAGGTTTATGTGGTTATGTGAATTGTTTGGAAGTAATCACACGTTACCATAGAAACAATCCCATAAATTTTAAGGTTATTAAGTTGGCCAATAAAAGCCTTTATTATAAAATACATAACAGAATTGAGCCACAGGACTATAAGTACTTATTTGTAAAACAAAATAGTAGTATCACCTATGCCACAGGTCTAGCTCACATCTAGATCTTTCTCCTGAGATTCAGACCTTATATAATCAACTTCTACTTGCATATGTCACACAGACTTAATGAAACTAAACTAAATTTGTCATGTTTCCCAATTAAAGCCGTGTCTTTTTCTAATGCTTTAAAAATTGCATCACTATCCCCGCAGCTGCCCAATCAAGAACCTGGTGACATCCGTAACTTCTCACTCCCCAATCCAATCTAGCCAATGAATCCTCCTGACTGTTTAGTTAGGTTAGT
Organism: Lagenorhynchus albirostris; assembly: GCF_949774975.1. Classification (NCBI taxonomy): domain Eukaryota; kingdom Metazoa; phylum Chordata; class Mammalia; order Artiodactyla; family Delphinidae; genus Lagenorhynchus; species Lagenorhynchus albirostris. Next base: position 46,749,387 of record NC_083112.1, on the reverse strand, counting down.
TCCATCTCCTGAGCACTTTTCCAATCTGGCCCATTTCTCCCCGTCTCTACTACTACTAATCCAGTTCCATCTTCACTACCCGTCTTGATAAGGGAAACAACCTCTAAAAGTGGCCTCTTTGTCTATAGCCTCATACTCTTCCAGTCTATCCTCCACATCACAGAATGGTCTTTTTATATAAAATTAGATCATATCACGCATATTCCCCAAATCTTTCAATTGTTCATGGTCTTAGACAATGGCTCAAATGCATGATTTGGACCTGTTTCCCTCTTCTGTTTCATCCCTTACAACTCGCTGCCTCTTGGTCTATGGTCTAACCACTCTGAATTATTCTATTTGTTCAAAAAACTTCATTTTGTCTTGCCTCCAGGGTGTGCATTAATTCCCCTAATTCCCTTCCCTCCCATAACTGACAGTCTTACTCTTAGTCATCATGCAGGTGTTGCATGGGTACTTCTCCCTCCATGTAATCTTCCCTGATTCCTCCCAGGGCTGAGTTAGATATACCTTGAGTCTATGTGGTCTCACCCTGTGTATCTTGCCATTTGCTTCATTATCATCATACTTTTGATCATGGTTTCTCTATTTCTCCATTAGACTACCAGCTTTGCAAAGGCAGAGGTCACCACTGTATCTATGGCATCTGACATATATCTAGAACATGGTGGACCTTAATAAATATTTGCTAAATAAGTAAATTTATTGTTCGTAGAGCTCAAATGTAACCTTCTCTAATATCAACCTTAGTCTGATTCAAAGTCTTGCTTGTTGGCAAAGATAATAGCATACACTCAAGTCGGTTCTGATAAACTAGTATGACAATTAAGTCCATTTCAAAAATGTTTCCCTCTAAAACATCAATTTTGAAAAGCCATATGAACCATAATGATGGTATATAAAAATAACTGCTATTGAAATAAGTAGCATTTATTTTTCCCTTAATGCTGCCAATCTCTAAAAAAACCTAATATATGCTGTTCTAAAAGTAACTGCATGAATAAAACTGATCCTTCTTAAAGATTATCTAACATGTCTTTAGGACCAGCAGCTATATGAGGCATAAGCAATACTTCATATTATAATTCCAGCTTCTAAAAATTTCCTGGAGAAATCACTGGCGTATTATAGCAAGAACTACTGGTATCTCTTAGTACTCTCTAATTTCCTTTTCATTTCTGTCCTTCATCTGAACTAAGGTAAAGGCAAAAGGAAAAGCTAACAGGGTGATAAAAAGATAATAGGAATACCAAAATAAACAGGCCTAACATCTGATAAACCCTGTTCTAAGCTAGTTATCAAAGACCTTAGAACTTTAATATTCCACTATACTTAGATTTATGACAAATTTTCTTTAATGTATTAAAAAAGACATTATGTCATGAACTAAAGTTTAACTTTGATAAAACTATAAGCTTCGGGCTTCCCTGGTGGTGCAGTGGTTAAGAATCTCCCTGCCAATGCAGGGGACACAGGTTCGAGCCCTGGTCTCGGAAGATCCCATGTGCCGCAGAGCAGCTGGGCCCATAAGCCACAATTACTGAGCATGCGCGTCTGGAACCTGTGTTCCGCAACAAGAGAGGCCGTGATAGTGAGAGGCCCACACACCGCGATGAAGAGTGGCCTCCGCTTGCCACAACTAGAGAAAGCCGCCGCACAGAAACGAAGACCCAACACAGCCATAAATAAATAAATAAATAAATAAATAAATACTTAAAAAGAAAAAAAAAACCTATAAGCTTCCAACAAAGAGCAATAAAATATCACATAAACTTCTTGGTTTTTTTTTTTACCTGTTTTCCCGTTCATACATTTCCCTGGAGGCACTTCGAAGTTGATCAATTTCTTGATTAGTTTTCAATCTGATTTGTTCCAGTTCATCACGTAGTTTATTTTCATATTCTGTTTTATAATGGTCTCTGCAAAGAGTCAAAAGGAATATCCTTTTTTTTGTTGTTTGTAAAAGAAATAGGTCTTTGCCCTTCATGTAATATTTTAATATCTTATGTCAAATATGCTCTACATACAATGTTACTTGAAAAACACAGTTTAGATATAAAGCTTTAAAATTCTTAAAAATACCATTCCAAACTAGTTCCATCTGAGATTTTCTTTTAAACATATTACCCTAAAGGCTTAATTACTATATAAAATGTTCATTCATGTTGAATAATTATTCATCTTCAAAAATATTTTACTAATTTAACGCATATGGCAAAAGACTTGAAAACTAATGCATTATGGAAGGTCATTCATTTAGAAACAATGATCTGATGTGGTGCATATTGGAAGACAATTAATCTTAAAAAAAATGACCCGAATGTACTCTTTACAAAACCTTTCCTTCTAAGCACAACAATCATAGCCACTGTGATCTCTCAGCAAAGTCACAAAGCATTACACAGGGTATTAGCAGAAGCACAAACTGATGAAAAATACCACAAGCTGGGAAAAAAGTTATTAAGAATAAATAATTCAAGGATTATAAAGGCTATTGGTATAAAGGAATAGCTTATTCATCTACTTGAAGAGAGAAGACAGGATTGAAATGCAGGAGTCTGATTCCAGAGCCTGTATCTTAAACCAGTACTCAATGCTGTCTCTCCTTATTCTTTTATGTTTCACACAGTCAAGAAAAGGTCAGCTTAGTCAGGCGCCACACAATTACATTTTCTTCAAAAATATACTTCTATAAAGATATTTATATACTTCCATAAAACATTTATGTAGAGATCTTAGTCACTGGGAATTAAAAAGGTTATATCGGGCTTCCCGGGTGGTGCAGAGGTTGAGAGTCCGCCTGCCAATTCAGGGGACACGGGTTCATGCCCCGGTCCGGGAAAATCCCACATGCCGCGGGGCGGCTGGGCCTGTGAGCCATGGCCGCGGAGCCTGAGCGTCCGAAGCCTGTGCTCCGCAACGGGAGAGGCCACAACAGTGAGAGGCCTGCGTACCGAAAAAAAAAAAAAAGGTTATATCATAAGAAAAAATAAATAAAAATAATCATAGTGTATATATCGCTACCTAAAAGAAATAGGCTCTTGGTTGTTGGAAAAAACAAAATATCTTAAGAAAAAAATCAATCAGAATATGAGTAACTTATGAGGAAACAAAATGAACGATTATTGTAATATCATCCTATAGACCTTACAAAAAAATCACTATTCTTCCCCAAAGCCATGAGTTCCCTCAAAGAAGCTGGTGTTAATTTATATCTATTGATATGGAAAATAATGTAAATCTTACCTTGATGTTACGTACTTTTCATACATCTCTTCTCTAGCCTTTTTGGTTTCTTCAAGTTGAGTTTGAAGTCTTTCAAGACGATCCTCTTCATGGGCACAGCGAACACTAAGCTCCATATTTTGGCGGTTGAGATATTCTTTATCTTTTTGCAGTAAAGTAACAGTATGCTGTAAGGTGGCTACCTACACACACGCAGAGACAGACAGTGTCCAGAGCAATGTCATCTTACTTTTCAAGGCTTACTGAGTTATTTTCTTTCATTTGTGCTTTTGTTCAACATATAAAGAGGGCTAATCCTTACCATGAAAATTTTCATATAAACACAGCTACTAAAAAATCCCTTCTTTCTAGCGATTACATCAGAAAGGAAGAAAAATGTCCCTGTCACAATTCTGCCCTGAGCTGTGTCCACAATCACGGTACAATAAAATACAAGTGACTCTATAAGCTTACCTCTTTTGATAATTCACTTCCTTCTTTAGCTTGAATTATGTGAGAGGCTTCAAGTGTTTCATGTTTTCTCCTTAAGTCAGTTACTTCCTGTTCAAGTGCATCACGCTCACTATAAAATTCAAATACATTTATTTATTTTTACTAAAATAAAACTCAAACACATATGTAAATTCTATGTCTCTTTTTATAACGAACATTTTAAAAGCGTCAATTATGTTTCAGGAAACTGAACAGAGATACTTCTGTGTCATTCCATGAACGATAAAGTATCTGCTTTTCAAATTTAGAAGGGACTCTGTTCAAGACCTTGTTCAGATACATAAACATGAATTTATTATCTTCAAAAAATAAATATGTAAGCTACACTAATCAGCAAAGTAAATAATAAAACTTTCTAAGGTACACTCTGGTATCTTTTCATTAATCATCTTCAGTCTAATCTTGAAGCCAAAACTTTTAAAGAATTTAAAACATGGCTCTAGGCTTTCAGTTGTTAGGCTAAAAAGGCCTTAAATCATCACTCAGATTGCATAGATGATACACAGGCAGGCATTCTTGTGGTTATTTCATTCACAAATTGTTTATGATTACCCAGAGATTCTTATTTCCATTTTCAGACCAGCTCTTTCCCCAACACAGCAAAACCAAGAACTGGACCAACCCTACAAACAGGTATCTTAAAAAATGAGCAGAGAAATAGATTTGCTAATTCTTAACTTGTTCTCTGCAGTGAGAATCAGTTCCTTTGCACTTGATTTCATTTACTCCCCTGGTGCTTCCATGGAGAGAGCTATTAAGAACTGTTTTTCTTTTCATTAGATTTTCAATAACTCATTTAGAAAGATGACTTCTAAGATTTCTTCTGCTTAACAAAGTATTATAATTATACTTGAGCAAAGCACAAATTGAAAAATAACAATCACCCATAAACCCACTAATTAAAGATGACTATTAATATTTTGGTAATATTACTTTAAGTATTTTATGCCTTTACATACAAATGTTTTTATTCTCACAAAGTAAGGACTTTTGCTATGATTTTTTAATGTAAAAAATAGATTATAAAGCATGATACAGCAAAATACTCATGAACTTGCTACCCACAGCTGACGACAGTTACATTTGTCTATATTTGCATTAAAGTTTTGTTCTGTTTTTTAAAAAGATAGAACACTATGAGTAAAGCTGAAGTTCCCTATATTTTCTCACTTTTCCAATATCATCCCCTAAATACAATGATAAATTTCCATATCATATGTTTTTTTACATACTTTTACTCACCAATTGTTAATATTTTGTCATATTTACTTTGTAATATTTACTAAATATTACTTTGTCATATTTATTCTCTCCCTCTGTTGTTCATATATGTGAATAAATATACATATGTGAATTTACATATATAAAAATACATACGCATATACAGGTATACACGTCTACACACACGCACACAATTCTACATGTGCATTTTTTTCCCCCTCAACTATTTGTCATACGCAGACATTAGGTCCTTTTATCCCTAAATAATTTGGTGTGAATCCAAAGGTTAAAGATATTCTCTTATGTAATCAGAATATAATCATCGGGACTTCCCTGGTGGTCCAAAGGGACCAAAGTGATCCATCCCTTCCTTTGTCTTTCACGACATTGACCTTTTGTAGCGCACAGGCCAACTTTATAGAATGTTGCTCAACTGTCATTTGTCTGATGTTTTTCTATGACTAGATTTAGATTAAGCATTTTGGGCAGGAATATTACAGAAGTGATAATGTGTCCTCAATACATCAAATAAAGATATATTGAGATGATGTCACTTAATCTCATTATTGGTGACAATAACTTTGATCATTTGCTTAAGGTGGTATCTGCCGAAGTTCTCAACTATAAAGGTATCTTTTTGCCCTTTGCAATTAATAGGTAATCTGTGGGAATTTTTTTCTTTTACAACGCTTCACAGTTTACTGAGTCCTATAAAATAACTGGATAATTGATTCTACACACTTTCAGTGACATCTGAAAGGAAGAGATATTCACCCAAATTTGCTATGGGATATATTTTAACATTCTGCTCTCTAATATACTTTTACCCAGTGGCTTTAGCTTCCAATGATAACTCTAAATCAAACAGTATTATGAGGTTACAAAATAGTAATTCCAATAAGCATATGTATTTATTGGTTGGCATTCTACTGTGAAGATCCTCTTTATTTACTAGCACACACTCAAGGACTCTTATTCTGTTCAATGGATTGTAACTCATTATCGTTAATATTCATCTTGATATTCAAGTTGTACCTATTTGGCCAGTTGGATCCCCTTCAAACTAGCTATCGTGGTGTTGAACTGGAATTAGAAATATCGGTATGATCTCATCCATAGTATGTTAAGCCATCCTTTCACTTGCCTCTTCATTGCGCCTTTGCCTACTGAAAGGGCCTAGAAATAACATTCAATGTAGCAATGACCAGGACCCAAATCTTAATTTCTGAATAGCATTCTCCACTAAAAGGAACCAAGACTCCTTAAAGAAAGGGCTGAGGCAACGAAGTCACAAAATAAACCTGAGAACTTTCTGTTATGCCAGAAAGTTTAGGAACTGCTTGCTTTGGGGGTGGGAGGGTGGGGAAGAAAGAAAGAAAGAAAGATGGGCACATGCATTTTGCTTTTTAAAATTTAATATTATGTGTTTGACTTATCCATATATACATTCAGATCTAATTTAATGATTTTAATTGTTACGTAGAATTACATTATAAAAATAAATCACAATCTATTTTCCATGCTGCTGTTGAAAAGCATTTGAATTCTTTCTAATAATGATGCAGCTAACATCCATATATCTGTTTTCTTTTGCACCTTTGTGAGAATTTATCAAGGACATAAAAGTGATTTTTTTCCCCCAGTTTATCTTATATGTTTGTGACCAGACCATTTTTTAAAAATCCATTCTTTCTATTGAGTGAACCAAAGGATTCACAGTTTGAGCCACTCTTGCTTGGTTGTTTTTCTGTTCCATTTCTAGCACATGATGATGCTTATTATGTTTTTATTTCTTAGGTTTTCATTATAGAAAATAAAACACACATAAAGAGAGATGCTAAAGTGAGACACCTCCCCACCCCCACTTTCATCACTCACCTGCAAGAATTATCAACTCAGGACTCATCTTGGTTTGTTTACCCTTCATTCATGGCCACCCTGGATTATTCTGATGACTATGCCTTTTAGTTTTCTCCTTTCATATTTCACTTATTATTGCTATAGATTTATAGCGGCAGACAGGACATCAAAACACCAACTCAAAGTATCATCTTACCATCACAACCTACTTCATTTTGAAATGATTCTTTTGAAATCTAGCTTTCTTTGAAAGCCCAATAGTATAGCTGTCATGGATTTCAAGCTCCAACAATCACTATATTTTGACATAACAGTGCATACATAATAATACATAATGCATGTCAGTCATGCTGGGAGTAGGAGCACCAATGTTATATCCCCCAGATCCTGGCAAATTTACTTATGGTGTTTTACAATTTATAAAGCATCCATTCAATTAACAAACACTCACTGAGTGACTGCTTTAGTTCAAGAATTATTTTAGGTGCAGGTAGATGTAGCAGTGAACAATTAGGATCATCTCTCTATATATACGCATACATATATATACTTTCATAAATATTACTTTATTTGATCTTCTTAATTTATATAGTGCAGTTATTGTATTAGCACCATCTGAGAGATGACAAAACTTTGGCTTAGAATGTTAAAATTTCCTAGGGACATACAGCTAAAGTGGTGGTTCATTAGTACATTCCAGCAAAAAGAAAATTCTTTGCCTTAGCAGCAGCACAATATGAAACATATCCTCAGAAAGTATTATTTTTTGAAAGTATGTGTGCCTTTTGTCAAAAAGGAATAGCTGAAAAAACTTTAGATAAAATTGCAAACTATTTAAATTGATGCCATAAAATAAAAATAATCAAGTAAGATTTCAAAAATATTTACACACATAGGATTTCACTGGGTTCCTATCTTCTAAGGCATCACATTTTAAAAGACAAAAGCAGCTTCTAAATAAAATAAAAACAACTGACATAAAAATACAATCTAAATCCAACAAACTGCCAAAACTGCATGTTTCTGCGCAATGAAGACTAAGGTATATGTCAAGAGAATAAGAAGACATAAGGTATATGTCAAGAGAATAAGAAGACAAGCCACAGGCTGGAAGAAAATATTTGCCAAAGACATATCTGATAAAGGACTATTATCCAAAATGTATAAAAAACTATTAAAACTCAACGGTAAGAAAACAAACAACCCAATTAAAAAATGAGCCAAAGACTTTAACAGACACCTCACCAAAGAAGATATACAGATGGCAAATAAGTACATGAAAAGATGTTCTGTATCATGTCATCAGGGAAATGCAAATTAAAACGAGATATGACTACACACCTATTAGAATGGCCAAAATCCAGAACACTGATAACAAATACTGGCAAGGGAGTGGAGCAATGGGAACTCTCATTCATTGCTGGTGGAAATGCAAAATGGTACAGACACTTTGGAACAGACAGTTTGGTGGTATCTCACAAAACTCAACATATTCTTACAATACAAGTATGCTCATGCTCCTTGGTATTTACCCAGAGGAGTTGAAAATTTATGTCCATACAAAAAACTGGCACATGAATATTTATAGCAGCCTTATTCCTAACTGCCAAAACTTGGAAGCAACCAAGATGTCCTTCAATAGGTGAATGGATAAATTATGGTACATCTTGACAATGGAATATTATTCATTATTCAATAGCACATTATTATCCAATGAATATTATTCAAAAGAATACTATTCATTATTCAAATGAGCTATCAAGCCATGAAAAGACATGGAGGAACCTTAAGTGTATATTTCTAAGTCAAAGAAGCCAATCTGCAAAGGTTCCATATGGTATGATTCCAACTATATGACATTCTAGAAAAGGCAAAACCATGGAGACAGAAAAAAAATAAGATACAAAGTAGAATTAACGACATTGATGGTAAGAATTCAAGTGACTCTGATGCATGCTAAAAATGAGAACAACTGTAGCCATCTTAACTACTTACCTCTTGACTTTACCATAGTTCTCTTGACGGTAGTCTCCTTGCTGAATTAACTGTTTTGTGTCTGCTAATTCTAAGGCCAAACGTTGACATCTAATTTGAAGCTCAGAGTAGTTTCTGCGATCTTCCTCATAAGTCTATAAATAAAAACAATAATAAGGCATTTCAAACCAAACGTACTTGACCAAATTCTGTACTGAATTCTTCTGTTAAGCTGTGCATATCTTTGTAATTTTAAAAAATCCTCAATTTTTTTATTTAGTAATGTTTCCCTACTCAAAGACAGGTAATCTTAAACTCACTGAGAAGTCTGTAAATTCATTTGTTTAAAACTTGAGCTCTGTTTTTTAAAGAAAAAATAGGTCAACTATGCTTTGGTTAATAGAATAATACATAAAATGACTACTAATGTTAAGGATGTTTTCAACATTTACTGAGTTACTATCAGATGCTAAGGACACAGAAATGAATAAAACACTGACCCTGCTCTTGAGGAGTTTACAACGAGAGACAAAGAGCCACATGAACATCAAACATTCACAATGAAAAATAGTTACTGAAGAGATTAACCACGCATTTTCAGTTGTGGTATTCAGAAAAAAAGGAGTTTTGTGGCACTTGGAACCTATTTCTACATTGATCTTCCTTGTACTCATCAGACTGGTAGAAAGGGACTGCAGAGATGTGGAAGAGGGGTAGAAGTGAAAACCTTAAAAGCACACCTGGCCCTGCTTACTACAAGCCTCGTTTTTCGCCATTTCTCATAATCATACTTCACCTCCAACCCTAACAAAGATCTGAGGTTCTCTGAACACACTACACTTCCTCTAACCCAGTGGTCCCCAACCTTTTTGGCAGCAGGGACCAGTTTCGTGGAAGACAATTCTTCCATGGATTGGGGCTGCGGGGGTGGGGGATGGGGGGCAGTTGGTTCAGGCAGTAAAGCGAGTGATGGGGAGCGATGGCGAGTGGCAGATGAAACTTCGCCTGCTCACCTGCTCACGTGCTGCTCACCTCCAGCTGTGCGGCCCAGTTCCTAACAAGCCGTGGCCCGGTAGCGGTCCGTGGCCTGGTAGCGGTCCGTGGCCCGTAGGTTGGGAACCCCTGCTCTAATCTGTTCGCACTGCCTGAATAGCTGAATACTGTCAATACTCCTTTAGAGTATTGATCTTAGTGTATCATCAAATTCGTTTTTTTACATCAGAGTGTAAACATCTCAAGGGCATGGACTTTGTCTTGCTCACCATTGGATCTCCATCACTTTACACAGGACTTGGTATAGAGTAAGAATGAAATACTTTTCAATAAATCAATGAAGAAATGCAGGAATATGGGAATGGGGAGGAGAAGCAGGACACAGAGACGGAGTTCCCACTTCTTCTCCCACTTTGAGCTCATCAGATCTTGCAAGCAGTCATCAACTCCACCCCCAGAACCTGTCACGGGAAATACATCCTGTCCCAAGTCATTCTTTTTTAAGGAGCTGATGAGCTCAGTGTGGTCAGATTCAGTCCACAAATACTGACCGAACTATTTCTAAGTGACAGGTCCTGGACTAGACACTGTAGATACAAAGATAAGTAAGACTGTTTTTGTCCCCTTTAAACTATTAGACATGACTTTGAAATGTTAGCTCCCACATTTCTATCAAAGGGCTGTTTGAAAAATGTAATAATGGAAAAACTATACTGGCTGTGCTTTGCTTTGGTACATACTATGTTCTTCTGCACTGATGTTCTCCATGAGAATGAAATGCTACTATGTGGTATTTATTAGAGGATCATAGCTGAGGATACTCTATCATCTCCCCAAAGAATCATCACACACGTCATTTCTGACCTAAGTCCCAGAAGATGCTTTAGTTCCCCTGAAGAATGCTTTTACCCTTCTAAACACTACTAATCATGTAACTGTTTTGGGAGAGTGTATAGTGTTATAGTTAGGATGGAAAGCTCCAGAATTCAACTGTCCAGAACTGAATTACCTGCAGTAACACTTCGAGCAGGTTTACATCCCAGCACTCGATTGTCCTCATCTACGTCATCTACCCTGTAGAGTTGTTGTGAAGATTATATCAAGTAATACATGAAAAGTGCTTATAAAAATGCTTAGCACATAGTAAATGATCATGAACTATAAATTAATATCATCACAATGCTTTTCCTTTGCTTTGGCTCCTAGGGAGATTATAGCCAAATTGATAGCTCGACCTTAATAATTGCACAAAGACTGGGACAGACTCCTGAGGAATATAAACATTTAAAGGGTGAGGAAAGGACAAAGAGCCCTAGGAACCCGAGGGAGTATTCACAGAAACAGAGGGTGAACCAGGGGTGTGTGGCAGGGACAACCGTAGAAGAGCTACTTTGAGGAGACAAGACTGTCAGGGGTACTAATTACTACTGAGAAGAGACCCATAAACAAATCCATTAACTCTTCAGGGATGGGGACAGAAAGTAGACTGCCAGGGGCTAAAGCAAATATATCTGAATATACAATATGTCCTTTTTCGTGTTATGATACATGCATTCTCTTGCTTAATACTTAACTTTATGATGGAGCAAAGTATTATCCTCATTTTTACAGTTGAGGAAACTAGGCTTGGAGAGGATAAAAGTCTCAGAGCTCATGAACAGTGTGGTAAGGACTCCAATCTAAATTTGTCAAACACCCGAACTGTAGGCAATTCTCTCTTTAGTTTAAGAGTGGAGAAAGTGAAATAGCTAGAGAAGAAAATAGAGATAAATGAAGGTTTCAAAAGATGGAACAAGCTTGGACATGTTAAAATATCGATGGGAAAGAACAGCAAAAGAGGTACTGATGCTGGAGAAAATGGGCATGGTCGGGGGGCAGAGCAGTAAAGCCCCTAAGAAGGCTCAGGATGTGGGCTCCATCTTCACTGTGAAGACTTGTCTTAGACCAGCAGCCATGCTCATATCATGGCAGGCTTTTCTCCAGCTGATACAGTGTTAAAAACTTGAATTTGGATGTCCTCAGGTAGCTCTTATCAATGCCCTACAAGTCACAGAATACTCCTTACCCTACTGCTTCACCTATTTTCTACTATCACTTGGTTTCTAAAGGCATATGACTTTCCACTCCTTGAAAGGCTCTTCCCACTATAAACAGTAAGAACAAACAAACAAAACCGAACAAGTGCAGATGTAAATATGCTTATGGCAAGAAACTGTGGGAGTTCTCATCTGAGGATTTCCATTTTCTCTGTGCAATGAAATACCAAGTCACTTGCTGAGAGGGAGAAGGAAAGTGGAAAGATGGAGATGTGAGGAGAGTGGTGAATGCCTAAAATAACTGCTGTGAAAAATGAGAGAACTAGAAAAAATAGAATTACAGCACAATTGTGTGGGCCCGTTCGAAGTCGGTAACAATAAACTTACAGCCTTGTTACTGCCTCTGTGATTTTCTCCAGTAGCCCTCATTGTAGAAAAATAAAGAGTTGAGATTCTGTCAGGCAGGTTCGATAAAAAGACAGGAGGAATTCGACAACACTGACAAGAGAAAGGTTTAAGACTGATAACATGATGAAGAGGGAAGAAAAGACATTTAGGAAGATATGGATAAAAAAAAAATTATATGGATTGGAAATTCTGCTGAAGATAGGTTGAAAGCAGTTGATTGAAAAACGTGGAAATATAGGAAGTAGTATGTTCAGTGGTCAGCCTGAATTGATAACTTCAGAAGTAAATCAGTTCTGGGAGACAAGGAACAGAACGCGGGCCATGAACCTGAGTGCTAAAGAAAAGAAGAGGTAATCATTCAGAATGAGAAGATCAATGACGTGCAAGGCCAAGGTCGTGGATGAATCTCAAGAAGTAACCCAGGCAGCAGCTAAGGTAGAAAGGAAGACTAAATCTAGACCGCGGGTTCCACTGAGTAAAAAAGGTCCCAGTGGTCTGCAAATGAAGAAGGTTATAGAGTAGGGCATCTAGATGAAATGAATGCCCCCCCAAAGGTAGGGGTTTATGTGAGTGTGGAAGTGCCAAAATCTAAGATCTAGAGAGGACATCAATACCTTGCCCTGAAATATACAGGGTATAAACTTCTGGAGCAGAGAGCAATTCCATAGGAGATATGCGTATGTGTGTATTTATTATATTGTACATGCATATGTCTGTAACATAGTATATATGTGTGGGTGTGAATATATATATATATATATATATTCATTCTTTAAATATAAACATTATATGACCAAGTATAAGCAGAAGTTCAATACAGGAATGTACATATCCCACCAAATCTTCTAAGACTTTTCAACTGAAAAACTTCCCCTTAAATAAAATGATTACCCTTATATTTTGAAAAAAATAATCTGCTTCACTTACTATTAGCAAATAAAATACATTAAGGCATAGCTTTGGAAAAAAATAAAAAATAAAAAATAAATCAAACCCATGACTGTGTAGAACTTTAAGGCTAAGGCTAAAGATGGTAGAGAAGACTACTTCGTATTACTCCTATGTATTCTTCCTGACCCGAACTCAGCAATACCTTCTATGGGAAGACTCCAAGCCCCAAATCTGAGTTAGATGTCTGTCTTACACTTTTTCCACAGCACCTGGTTCTTACCTCATCAGAAAACACATCACATGTGCTGTGAGCAGCCATTACTTGCCTCTCACATCAAAGGAAAAACTAAAGGAAATTTTCTATAATTCTAGTACCTAGTACTCTGCCTATAACACAGAAAGTATATAATTAATGTTTCTGGAAAAGAAGGAGCAAAAGAGGATATTAAATAGACTGAAACCAAAGAAGGAAAAAGCTTAATCTTTTCAAACATAAAGAAAGAGAACACAAAATTTCCAATCACCAGCCATTTCTAACAGAAAATTTCTACATAAGAAGTAAATAGGTTTGGTTAACAGCAAGTCTCAATGTCCTTTTTGAATAAAGAAAAAAAACTGCATAGGGATAATGACAATTAAGTCACTGAGATTTCAACTGTTTGCCAGTTTTCTACACATCTAGAATGGAACTGACTTTGATTGCCAGAGTTAATGTCATCTTTTCCATCTCCTAAATTATTCATAAGAGGAAATAATAGAAGGCTATCTCTAGCCTGAAAAAAAGTAAATCTGTTATTGTAGTTGCAAGTTGTCTTGTCTGTAATCCTCGGTTTTCCTGATACGCACCCTGAAGCTCCTTGAAGACCTGCCTTATCTCTGGTTACAGCCAGTAACCCTCACATAGTAGTTAACGCTGGAAATGTTTGTGGTGTCAACTAATGTTGAAATATAAAGGGACTATACAGCACTAGCATTTAAAATAACCAGCTCAAGATGTAGCAAAAGTGACTTTAAAAATTAAGGATTAATAAATCATCAGTTTTCCAACTGAAATTAAAGAATATTATCATAAATCTGCAAATAAAACACCTCAGTTGAAACAATGATATCAATGCAACATATACGCAGAATTTTCTCAAAGATTTTGAGAAAAGCAGCTTGAAAGGGGCTTCTATTTATCAGTCTGGGTGGTGGTTAAATGGGTGTGTTCACTTTGTGAAAAGTCAATTAAAATTTCTTTACAACACAAACTTTTTTTTTTTTTTTTTTTTTTGCGTGATGTGGGCCTCTCACTGTCGTGGCCTCTCGTTGCGGAGCACAGTCTCCGGACGTGCTGGCTCAGCGGCCATGGCTCATGGGCCTAGCCGCTCTGCGGCATGTGGGATCTTCCCAGACCGGGGCACGAACCCGTGTCCCCTGCATCGGCAGGTGGACTCTCAACCACTGCGCCACCAGGGAAGCCCAACACAAACGTTTTAAAAAAGTAAGACAAGAGGCTTCAACCAGGAAAATGCTAACTGGGGAGAAGTTCTGCAGGGATCCTGGTCTTAGGAATGGAAAGGGGGACATGCAAGGGTCACACTGAAGGGGAAAAGGGCTGAGCAGGATGGAAGGGGGTAATAAAGAGACACTCAGTTTTTTACTCTATATATTTCTCTACTGTTTGATATAAAAACTGAAAAAATTATATTATACGGTGTTTTGGCAAAGTTATCAACTATTAGGCCTTTTATATTTAAAATGAGATGTCTTCTCTCCTCCATCCCCCTGCAAGGCTCTTATTTCCAAACACCACCAGCTGAGCGTTTCACAGTTACAGAATTTCAGAGATGAAAGATAGACTGGAGATGATCTATTACTAACTTCTTATTTCCATGACAAGAACATTAAGGCCTAGGGGGGTTAAGTGATTTGTCCTTAAGTGTGGCACTTCCACACTCACATAAACCTCTGGATTCCAGAGCTAGCAGAGATAGAGCTAGAATTTAGGTTCTTGAACTCATAAATAGTTCATTCCTTTCTTAATTTCAAGTTTCTGTTTTTTAAAGATTCTATTCCATGGAACCTATAAAACCACTGATTGGAAGTTAATATTATTTACTGCTCAAATCCAGAGTGTTAAAAAAACTTATTGCAAATTTTACAGGTTCAAATATGGCACATGCATAATTCATATTTAAATTTGGACTCCCCTCCTTTAAAACAATTACTACAATTATTCCTTAAATATATATTTAAAAAATAATTTGACAAAATAACATCGAACCTAAATGTTTTCTACAAAAAGTAAAAATGTATTCAAAGATTCAATAGGCACATTTTAAACAGCTGCTGTATAAACCCAAAAGCAATTACTTTAGATACAATTTCTAAGCATCATTTAAATCATCTGTCTCTCACACCATGTAACTGAGAAGAGAGTGGTAACCTATGTTTCAAAATAAATCTTTAATAAATGAAGTGATCTCCTGCCTGGGGAGAGACAGAGCAGCTAAGAAAATTAGAAATGGGAAATAGTGTCATTTATCTTATGGTCAATGGTTCAGATAAGAAGCAGTTTACGTTGGATAGCAGTTTAGTGAATGAGAAGAAATGTCTTGATTAGCTATTCTGAGAAAATGAGAATTCACTCCTCAGAACTCTTACAAGTTTCACATTGCCTATAATCTACTCCAAGCAACTAAATACTGAAAAGAACAAGAAACCTAATTAATCTTTGATTGTTAAAGACTGTTTCTTTAAGAAACAACAGTCTGTTTGCTCCCAGAGACTACTTTTTTGTTGTTGTTAAGATCCTCAAGAAATGTATTATTTAAGAAAAAATTCTGGACTTCTTCTAAGGTCTTAAGGAAAAAAAGACAAAACTGAAGAACTGAAAGTCTACTCTGAGTTAAAAAGAAAACATGAACATTTAAATATTTTATATTACATGATAATCTTCAATATCTTTTCAATAAATGTGAACTCAAACATAAAAGTTGAAGCTTTTCTAAAAGGAAAAATTTTAAACAATAATGAAGAAAGAGATGAGAGATGAAGAAAGGTAACTTTCATCAAGCGTTGTGGACATCAGATTAAGATAGAGACATGGGGTCAAATCTGTCTCTGCTACTAACTGCCCCAGCAAGCCAAGGTCTCCGGACCTTCTCTTTTTTTGGCCACACTGGGTGGCTTGTGGGATCTTAGTTCCCCAACCATGGATTGAACCCGGGCCCAAGACAGTGAAAGCATCAAGCCCTAACCACTGGACCGCCAGGGAATTCCCAAGGTCTCTGGATCTTAACTGCTGCCTCTGCAAAGTGAGGACACTAATTCACCAACTCATTTTATGTGCCTACTATTGTACTAAACATTGTATGACTATTATTCATAACTAGCTCATGGATCTAGCAGAACCCTCCATTGCTAAACCATATGTTGATCTGTTGAGAGGCAACTTTTATAGCCAACGTTTTATTCGGCAAACTACAAGAACAAATTTGAAGTACTGGCCTTTCAACAGGTATTGACCCAAATATGACTGAACCAAAAATATTTAAATCTTAACATTTTAAAATAGACCAAGTGGCTAAATTATCTTTAAAATCTCCCTTACAATTCAAAGAAGTTAATTAAGTATATCAATGCAAAAAGGTATGGTTTCCCATGCCTTTTAAGTGATTTAGATAAGCATTAAAAGTATTAATAAGTGTGGGTAGAAAGAATAAAAAATTAAGTTGATTCACCAGTTTACGGTCAGGTTCAAATAATTTTTTTTTAGCTCTTTTTTTTTGCGGTACGCGGGCCTCTCACTGCCGTGGCCACTGCCGTGGCCTCTCCTGTTGCGGAGCACAGGCTCCGGACGCGCAGGCTCAGCGGCCATGGCTCACGGGCCCAGCCGCTCTGCGGCATGTGGGATCCTCCCGGACGGGGGCACGAACCCGCGACCCCTGAATTGGCAGGCGGATTCTCAACCACTGCGCCACCAGGGAAGCCCTTTTTTAGCTCTTGAAGCAAATGAGGATGTATGGTGCAACAACAGGTGACTCATTCATGGCAAAAGAAAGTCATTTTTGTTTTACAAGTAAATTACTGTAATTATTTAAAATACTTCAACAGTTTAAACATACACAAACAATTTTATAAATTTTTATAAGTTTTATAAATGAAAAGATATATATTATGGAATTATCATTACATACTGGTAAGTTTAAGAGCAAGAATTTCATATTTTTTTATCTCTTTCTTCCCTCTCTTCCTCTGACTCCCATCCACATCCCCAGGTAACTCACGTTAAGTAACATGTATCTTTCCCTATTCTTCTCCATGTTCATATACTCATGAACACACACAACACAAATGGGAGGATGGATACCTGGTGTAAATCCTAAATCAACTGATATGCTCTAATTCATTCTTGTCAATGATTGCACAATATTCCAGGGTGTACACTGTACGTGGTTTATGCAAACGTTTCCTTGTTGTGTTGACAGGCATTTATGGTTACATACTAGTATTTTACTCTATGGGACAGAGTCCCAGCACTGGGGTTGCTGTGTTGAAGAACGCTTATTTTCCATTTTAACTGATGTTGTCAGATGTCTTTCCAAAAGGCTATGGCAGTTCACTTTTCCATCAGTAACATTTGTATCTTTTTCCTTATATCTACACAGATATCAGACCTTTTCCATTTTTGCCAACCTGAGTTCTCACTGTTACTTTAATTGTATTTCCCAAAATGCTAGCTAGTTTGAGCACCTGGACATTTGGATTTGCACTTTTTGTGAAATGCCTATTATAGTCTTTGCCCATTTTTCCATTGGGTTGTCTATTTCTTGTTAATTTCTAAGAGCTAGAAATAGTGCTGATACTAACTTTTGATCATCTGCATTCCAATTTTTGTCCCAAATGGGTACTTTAAATATTAAACTTTGCCTGTGGTTTCCTTTTTGTCTTTTTCTTTTAAAGCTTTTTGTTTCTCTGTCTTGGCTAAGATTACCCCAACCTCTAGAACAGCACTGTCCAACAGAACTTTCCGCAATGGTGAAAATGTTCTATATCTGTACCATCCAATATAGTAGTCACTAACTACCTGTATGGCTAGTAAGACTGAGGAACGGAATTTTAATTAATTTAAATGTAAACACATGGCCACTATATTGGACAACTCAGTCCAGAACTTAGCTACTCACAGTGTAGTCCATGAACTGGCTCAGGCCAGGAGCACTAATACAGTCCGGGAGGTGTGCCAACAGTGAACAGTCTCAGGCCCCATCCCAGAACTACTGTGTCAGTTTTCATCTTAACAAGATCCCCAGGTGACTCGTATTTACATTAAAGTTTGAGAAGCACTGCTAATAATCATCTAAATTAGGAAGTCTCAAAACTTCTTTGGGCCATGGACCCCACTGGCAATCTGGTAATACTTGTGAACCCCTTCTGAGACTGAAGTCTCTAAAATCAAAAATTAAAATACACAGAATGGCAAAGGAAACAAATTACAGCTGACCCTTGAACAACAGGTTTGAACCGTGCAGGTCCACTTACATGCAGATGTTTTTCAATAATAAATACTACAGTAGCACACGATCCATGGTTGGTTGAATCCACAGATGCACAGTTGCTGATAGGGAGGGCTGACTACAAGTTATATGCAGATTTTTTCAACTGCGCAGAGGGTCGGCACCCCATGTTGTTCAGGGGTTAATTGTATACTGCAATAAAACTACTGAAATATTTTTTAAAGTTATACATGTCCTTTTTTATTAATGCACTAAAGATCAGATCCAGTGAGGGATCTTCAACTACACTGAAGTTGAAGTAGTGATGAGCATAATCTCTAAAGATACCCGCAATAACTACACTGTGATATGGAAATACCTGAATTCTAATGCTGACAGAGTCATCGGCAGTGACAGTCCTACTGTGGTTTTTGTATTTACCTGTAATTGAAGGAAATGCTAAATTTCAGTAAGAAATGAAAATAATGTTTTCCCCATTCCACCTGGAGGCTCGTGGACCCTGAGTTAAGAATCTGCATGATTACTGAAGTAATGGCCTAGATTTCCTTCTAAAAATTTTAATCCAACTGGAATTAATATGTGTATATGGTATGGAATGTGAGGACCAACTTTTTTTTTTAACGGATGAATAACATCCAGTTGTGCTAGGACCCTTATACTAAAAAAACACTCTTGGGACTTCCCTGGTGGCTCAGTGGTTAAGAGTCCACCTGCCAATGCAGGGGACACTGGTTTGAGCCCTGGTCCGGGGGGATCCCACATGCCACGGAGCAATGAAGCCCGTGCGCTACAACTACTGAGCCTGAGCTCTAGAGTCCATGAGCCACAACTACTGAACCCATGTGCCACAACTACTGAGGCCTGCGTGCCTGGAGCCCGTGCTCCGCAACGGGAGAAGCCACCGCAATGAGAAGCTCGTGCACCGAAACGAAGAGTAGCCCCCGCTCACTGCAACTAGAGAAAGCCCGTGCGCAGCCAAAAATATAAATAAATAAATTTAATTTAAAAAAAACCCCAAACCAAACAAACAAAAAACACTCTTTTTCAACTGAATTGAACGACCACTATTGTGGTATATAATTAGACCTGTTTCTATACTTTGTTCTACTGATGTTTGTTTCTCCGCCAATATCACATTTAGTTGACCTCAGTAGTTTTGAAGTATATACTGGGATCTTGGTAGGCCCAGCATCTCAGCTTTCCCCACCTTTCACGTTTCTTCCCCCCACATTTTTCTTGGCAATTTCAGAACATTTGTTTTATTCACATAAACTAAAATCATTTATCCAATCCCAATCCTTATATGGCATTTCTCTCCTCCACCAAAATATCAAACATAGAAAATAACAAAATTATTGGGATATAATTTAACTTATAATTTAACTTATAATATAAATAAGTGCATTTATTATATATTTTATTTATAATATAAATATATAAATAACTGCATTTAATTAATATATTAACAGTATATATTAATATTAACATATAAACACACATAACAATATATATTTAGTATATATTAATATGTAGCATATATTAATAACAGTATATATTAATATATTATTGTATATAACAGTATATACTAATATATTAATAATAATATAGATAATATAAATGACTGCTTTTATTATATATTATTTATTCAGAATATAAATAATTGCATTTAATTAATATATTAACAGTGGAAAAATTGCTATTTTTATGACTTTGTCTCCTTTCTGAGATATAGTGCTTCCAGGTACAACAATAAGATTTAATCATTTTCTTCATATAAGTCCATTACTTTCCCCATGAATTAAGTATTTTCCCCCAAGTCCATCTCTAGCAGTTATTACTCTAAACCTAGAGAAATGCTATTGGTCAATTACACATTTATCCTTCATTCAGTCACAATATCAGATTTCTACATTAATTTTAGCTGGTTTTTAAACTAACAGAAAAAAAATTTTAATCTCCTTTCAAATTTTTACATGGATAGTTTTTTTCTTCTTAGTGCATCTGCTAGGTCCCTCTAAGACCATGTTAGGTAATAATGAGCAACTCAGTCTGTGTCTGGTTCCTGATTTTTACAGAAAAAGGTTTTACTGTTTTGCCATTTAGGATAAAGTTTTTGCGGGCTTTTTTTAAGTAAATATTTTAAAGTCTCTTTATTTGGAATGGTCACTGAATTTTAACATCCTTTATCATTTAATGATACAATCACATGGTTATTCACCTTAAACTTGCTGATATAATGGATAATCCTTTCTGTCCTAGAATATACTTTACTTAGTCGTAAAGTATTATTCTTTTGATACAATGCTAGAATTCATTTTTGAACATTTAGTTTTTGCATCTTTAGTAATAAGTAAAATTAGCTGATAGATTTGTTTTGTTTTGCTTTTGTACTATCCTTCTCAGAGCTTTCCATCTTTTTCAATACTAGTTTCATATAGTTTATTTAACTGGAATCAGCTGTGCTTATAGAAATCCACTGTAAACCTATCAGGGTAATCCATTTGTGAACCTGGTAACTTCATCAACAGTACATCTTTACTCACTCTGTAATACCTCTATGGTAATCGTTCTATTCAAGTTCTCCACTTCTGCTAATTTTAGTAATCTATATTTCGTTGGGACATTTTTCTCAGTTTTCAAGCTTTTCACAGAGCCACATGCAATATTAATGTCCAATAATTCCAAACTCCTTATTTTGACTGTTCTGTTTTCTTTCCTAAGATGACTACTAAATGTCTTTATTTTTCATCTTTCTCTTTAATAATAAAGGCACTTTAAGGCGATAGGTCTTCCTCTGGCCCAGCTTTAAATGTGTCTAAAAGATTTTGATATAGAATGTTCTCATTTTAATTGCTTTCTTGTTTTCACTTCCTCTATGATCTAAAAGATATGTTTCTCTTGTTTGTTTTTTGTTTCTTCTTTGATCTAAAAAATGTTTCCTAATTTCTAAACTTTTTCTGCTCACCTTTTAATTATCACTACTAAATTAGGATAAAAATAGGTACTACAAAATCTTTACTTAAAAATTTATTAATTTTACTATGTGGTCAAGTGTATACATGATAGTTCTGTCAACTTTTCACTGACATTTTATTTATTCATTTATTTATTTTTTGGCCACCCTGTGCGGCTGGTGGGATCTTAGTTCACCATCCAGGGATTGAACCAGGGCCCATGGCAGTGAAAGCACAGAGTCCTAACCATGGGACCGCCAGGGAATTCCCTTCATTGACATTTAAAAAAAAAGTTATTCCCTGGTCAAGGAATGTTAAGCTCTATACATAGCAACTAAATCAAAATTATTGATTGAATCTATTCTTCTAGCCCTGACTTATTTTTATGTCTATTAAGTCTATCCAGTTCTGTAGAAAGTACATTATAAACTTTCCCCCCATCATTACACTTTCATTAAGTTCTCCTTGTTTTTCTAAAACCCTTTTCTTTATAATTACTATGTTCCTTGATACGTAGAAGTTTATGTTTCTAAAATCACCTTTCATTATTGTTTTCTGTTACCGTTTTGTGGTTCTAATCTTATATTACTATTACATTCTTGTTCTTTTTTCATAACTGTTAGTCCATCCCTTTAATTTTCAATCTTTATCAATATGCATTAAGCATATTCCTTATAGATAAATAGAAATGAGTGTGGTTTTACAGTCAATATGGCAGTCTCTTTAAGTGGAATACTTTATTTTTCAGCTTCTGGAGGCAAAGGAGACTTTATCCACCTTATCTGGAGTGGGAGGGGCAGGGAGTCCTATAGATTTTTACAGGTTAAGCTCTGTCAACAATCTGTTCTGGTCTTGCTTAGGGCTTTCTCATACTGTGTCCAGGCTTTCACTCAGGCCAGGAGAGAAAAACCCCAAACATGGTAGCCTATTTCTAAGATGGCCTCTATCAATTTCTTCCCTTGTATATGGCAAGATATTCCCTGACTGAAGACTATTCCTTTTAATGCTCTGCTTGACTAAAAGAACATGATGATGTTGGTGGGACTTTAAAGTCCTAAGAAGACTTTCAGCTTTGGCCTGGGTTTCTTTATGCTTGAACACTTACTCTGGAGACCAACTGCTAGGTCCTGAGGCTGCCACGTTGAAGGATGCCTAAACTAGTCACATGGAGAAGCCAGCTGGAGAGTGATCTGGCCCCAAACATGTGAATGAAGACTTCCGATGACTCCAGCCTCAGACAGGTAAGAAATATCCAGCTGAGCCTATCAATATTCAGAGCTGTGACAGATAAAAATTAAGTCACGAAGTTTTTAGTGTGGTTTGTTATGCAGCAATACATAACTGGAACATTAGCTTTCCCAAAGCCCCAGACTTCAGTCAGGTCTAGCCACCTCCTAACCCTAATGTGAGCTTGGCTAAGAAGAGGCAGATCATTGGAATTGAAAAAAAAGGAAAAATGAAATGCATTTAGGGTGTCATCTCTTTCAAATATGCCTCAATAGCAAGGCTTATTCTTTCCGTAGTTTACGTTGACTAGCTCATGTAACTTCAAAGTGTTACAATAAGTGGGAGTTTATTGAGGTTTGAGTTTGGCATGGCTATACCCAGTAGTATGATGACTCAATTTTGACACTATTTTTCTCTGTTTGAGCTGTGAAACCTTTATTCATACAGTGACCCATGGTAACATCTGGCCATTATTTGGCTGAAATGCCTATTTTACATATCAAGTTGATGGCTGTTTTTAAAATTATTTTTTGTGCTGCTAATGCCATGACAAAATTAAATGCAGACATAGGCATGAACGTCATGGGGATAATACTCCAGTATAAATTATTTATTCAGATGATCCAGCATATACAGCTATTAATTACTTTTTTATATCGATAAAGAAATTAAATCATAAAGTTAAAATGATTAAAAAAAACCCTCTTAGACACTCCAAATTATGTCTGTAGAATCTGGATTGAGATGTGTATAGCAAGAGAACAAAGTGTTCATAGTGTACCCAGATTGAAGCTACAGTACTTGGTAAGGTCCCTCATGAGTTGTTTTCCCTTCCCAAAATATGATGATATACCATCCTGGCTCCTAGGTTCAAAATTTCATCTCAAGACCTAATAATCCCCTCAAAATCTGTCCCTGAAATAAATTAACAATGTCACTGGATTTCTTTAAGATTATAAACACAGTGGCAGATGGAGAAAAAAAAAGGCCACATTACTCTTTAAAAATTTTTTCCTCTTACAGCCATGTATAAAACAATCAGCGAAAAGAGGCTTCTCCCCGATAACATCCTATTTTAAACTGCCTTCATTATAGCTTTCCCATGAACTGTTCCCTCCTCATGAAGTTTTATCTTTAAGTCATTTACATAATTTGTAAAAATACAACAAGTTTACAAAGAAGCAACAGGTTTTAGATGTATATGTAAGAAATGGGTTTTAGAACCTCCAAGTAGTAATACTACAGCTAGTGTTATTCTAATTATTATATTCGTGGATGTTATAAATACATTAAAATATTAATTATTATTATTATAATATATAAAATATGAAATTTAATTAAGAATATAAAGTGTTTTTGTACCTCAATAAGTAAACAACAACAAAGGAGATTTGTGTTCATGGTCCATGAACCTGCCACATTAGAATCCTAGGTTATTTATTAAAATTGAGATTCTTAGGTCCGTCTCAAACCAAAACCAGAACCTATGAAAGTATCCAGGAATCTAAGTTTTAAGCAGAGCTTATTCAACTTAAATGTAATACAGAGAGGCAAAACTATTATTGTTTACTAATGAATTTGTCAGATACCCAAAAATAATTACAACTGATGAGTAGCATCATAACATGTATCTTATAAAGGAATTTTAAATTCATCAGTTGGGCAGGATAAAAAAGAAACTTCAGAAAACAAATAGTTAATAATGCTCTGAAATTAAAAAACCCGACTAACAAGTATGTATCATTAATGAAATACTTCATTTTCATTCAAATAAAATTAACAGGATTATTCATGTATGAATACTTAAGATGAGGCTCAAGGTAATTTTGCAGAATTTTTCTCAATAAATGTAACTATGTTTCCTAAACAAGGAAGTTCTCTTAAACAAAACACTCTTCTTGCTTCCTAGTTACCAAAGTTCTCATAAGAGAAAAGTATTTCACCATTTCCTCATGAAACTTAATGGTTCTAAGTACAGACTCATTAATGCCCTATATAATATTGTTAACTTTTCTTTCTTTTGAAAAGAAACATTCTGAAATAACTCTACAATAGCACAACAGCTGCACATAGCTTAGCTACATGTACTGGACCAAAATTCTGACCTGTTACAGAGAGATTTCATAAACAGGAAATAAACGTATAACACTTATGAAAACACTAAGTACCATACACAAGCTTATGTATGAAATACAGCTCAAAATATGCTATAATTAGACTATGTTACTGATGCTTATAAAAAAACTCTCAACTTGAAGTAAAAGATGAGCCCTATTTTCCAGGGTTAGTATCCAGATATTATTTCCAAATAACTAAAGATGTGGAAAAAAATAATGAAAGAAAATTCCAGAAATCTACTAAAATTGGCACTTCAGGAAGAGCGACTTCTTTTTTAAAGGTCAAAAATCACATTTTATTACATTTCACATAATAGATATTGAACAAATCAGTTTTTCACTTCATATCTGCCATGAACTAGCAGCTTATATGAATAAAGGCACAATTAACTGTGTACTTGTGGGGCTTTAACATCTCTGAATGCTTTTGTTAGGTGTAATTATGAAAATCAGTGTAATAACTGAGACACCTTTAATCTGAAGACTACATGTTTTGCCAGAAAAGTTTCAATTTTTAAAAATTCTATCTCCCAGTTATAGATCTACTAAATTTTATTAAAAAAACATAGTATTTGATTGATTTAAGGCAATGGATATGAAATAAGGAATATAAATGAAAATAAGGTAACAATGTAACACTTTGGCCTCTAGGTCAAAAATGACAAGATGTTTTGAGTAGCCCAAAACCAGTTACAGAAATAAATGGATATATGCTGCCACCATGTGGTAAAAAAAAAAAAAATTTCAGTTCATTTTTGGAAAAGACAAAACTCAATCCAACAGTCTTAGTAAACCGGAAAGTCTGTTTTCCCAACTCCCAGTTTTAAAACTCAGAGACATAACTAAAAAATATCTTAGTTTCTCTTAGTAACCCACATGGAATTGCCATGATGCTGCCATTTTTGGGGCATTTATATTTGTTGGCTCTTGCCTCCTCTTTTTAAGTTTCCTATTAATTTACTACTTGTTCTATAAAATAGTAGTACCATCTTGTATTTGTCCTGAGTTTATCCCCTTGCAAGTCAATCCTCACCTTATGTGATTTTATGATTTTGTGATTCTATGAACTTCAATCACATTTTCCCCAGCTGTTGGTGTTCATCTGACACATACTAATCTTTGTATGTCCTCAGATAGTAAACTCAGCTGCCCAAATACCAGATCTTACTTTCCAATCTCTGAAATTTATGGCTATATCAGGAATTCAATAATCATTAATAGGTAAGTAGTGCAAACAACCAAAATTACAATGTTCAAAGCTGTACATTTTGTTCAAGGTCTAGTGATGCATTTTATTTTGCTTTTAATATTTTTCTTCATAATGCCTAACGAGTCATCACCCATATCAGTACAAAGTTAAACATGTTGAGAAAAAAGATTCTCCAATGAAGCTAAGATTCTTTTTAGAGAAAACAGAGGATTTCAAAGCTAAATATTTTACATGCACAGACTGGATTTTCTCTTCCTTCACCTGTGTTTAAAACAAAATTGTAAGGTGATTCCACTTCTGGTGATGGTTCCAAGTTCCCATCTGACCAACCCTACTGCAGATACAACTTCAAATTCTGGACGAAATATAAAACAACCATCTGAAGGCACAGGAAAGTGACCAAAATCAGGCAGATTCTGGAGGGATGTCTTCTACGAGAGGAAGAAGGGAACAGCATTGGGTAAATTTCCTGGTCTCTCTCTCTCTTTTTAAAATGCCTTTTATCTGGAAGGCAGGCCTACTATGTGCCAAGTTGGATGATAAAGGTACAACAGAATATCCTTCATCTTTCTAGCTTGAAGAACCAGAAAACAAGAGTTTTGGGCAACTCAGCTGCTCTAGAGTGAGGAGGGAATTCTAGAGACAGCCAGAAAAGGGGTACTCTGAGTTCCGCAGATAATCTCTGCCAGATCTCTGGCTGACCTCTGAACAACACATGTGTAGGACAGACCCAAGCAGTCCTACTAAGGCCAGAAAAGCCTAACTGAAATTTGAGCTGCTGCCCAAGAGACAGAGCATGCTATCTGGGTACAAACCAGTTAAATTCCTGCTAAAACAAAAGCATCAGCACTGTCAAAATGCAGTCTCCACAACCTAACAGTTGCAATGTTAAGATCTAAATTTACTCAGATTTAAATTATCAATTTAAAGTTACTCAACCTTTGAAGAAACAGGAAAATGTGACCCATCCTTAAAAGAAAAGACAATCAACAGAGACAATCTCTGAGGTGACTCAGATTTTGGAATTAGCAGACAAGGATTTTAAAGCAGAGATTTTAACTATTCTCAGTGGTGTAAAGGAAAATGTGCTTATAATGAATACACAAATAGCAGAGAAATAAAAACTATAATAACCAAATGGAAATCTAGAAGTGAAAAATCTGACTATTAAATTTTACACAAGAAAAACAAAAAAGTATGTCCACACAAAAGCCAATGTTCAAATGTTTGTAGCAGCTTCATTTATAATGTCTCCAAAGTGGAAATAACTCACATGCCCATCAACTGGAGGATGAATATATCCATACAATTAAATATTACCCCAAAATAAAAAGGAACTACTGATACATTACAAAGAAAACAGTCTGGCAATTTCTCATAAATTAAATATGACCAGTGGATGGATAGATGGACAGGTATGTGATTAATGTAAGTATAGTGATATGCTAATGGCAGAAATTAGGTGACGGGTATACTGGTGTTCATTGTAAAATTTTTTCTAGTTACCTATGCTCAAAAACTTTCATAATAAAATAGAAAAAAAATATAGTCTCTAGGGTTGGTGACCAATTTTGAATATGCTGATTTGGGGATCATAAACTGAGAGGTTACATAAAAGAAAACACACAGGTTATAATCAGTCTGCTAATCTTCTGAGATCTTCCTCCAATTTGCCTTACTAGCGTAGTACCCTACCACTCAGAAAAACTTTGCTATCTGCAAACTCGAAATTTTACTTTGTGCTTCCTTTCCAATATAATGTTTACTGTTTGTTCCCCTGTACTCCTTTTTTTAAAATTTAATTTTATTATTTTTAAAATATTTATTTGGCTGCATCGGGTCTTAGTTGTGGCATGCAGGATCTTTAGTTGCAGCACGTGGGCTCTTCGTTGCAGCATGTGGGATCTAGTTTCCTGACCAGAGATCGAACCTGGGCCCCCTGCATTGCGAGTATGGAGTCTTAGCCACTGGACCACCAGGGAAGTCCC
Organism: Lagenorhynchus albirostris; assembly: GCF_949774975.1. NCBI lineage: Eukaryota > Metazoa > Chordata > Mammalia > Artiodactyla > Delphinidae > Lagenorhynchus > Lagenorhynchus albirostris. Next base: position 46,721,269 of record NC_083112.1, on the reverse strand, counting down.
TCCCTGCGCTCCTTTTATTTTTTTTATACATTTATTTATTTTATTTATTTATTTTTGGCTGTGTTGGGTGTTTGTTGCTGCACACAGGCTTTCTCTAGTTGTGGTGAGCGGGGGCTACTCTTCGTCGCGGTGCACGGGTTTCTCATTGCGGTGGCTTCTTCTCGTTGTGGAGCATGGGCTCTAGGCGCACGGGCTTCAGTAGTTGCGGCACGTAGGCTCAGTAGTTGTGGTGCACGGGCTTAGTTGCTCCGCGGCATGTGGGACCTTCCCAGACCAGGGATCGAACTTGTGTCCCCTTCACTGGCAGGCGGATTCTCAACCACTGCGCCACCAGGGAAGCTCCCTGCACTCCTTTTAAAACATAAATTCCATGAGGCCAGAGATCTCTGTTTTGTTCACTGAGGTATTCCATGCACCTAGAACAATGCTTGCCACATAATCAAGGTATAGTGAATTATTTATTGAATAAATTTTATTCTCATAATAATGGCCATGTGAGTGAGGCAGATGTTACATATTCTCATCCCTATTTTACAGATGGGGACTGCAGGGAGGGGCAGTAAAGACTAAGTTTTTTATCCAAGATCATCACACCATCGTCGAGTTGCAGAGATGAAACTCAAACTAGTATCTCTGAATTCCCCAGATACCAGAGCAGTAAATAATTTAACAAATCATTTCAAAAAATAACCCCCCACAATATATTGCTAAAAACATTTCTTTTAATATTAGATATTAACATTCACTCACTATATCCTTATAAAAAGGTCCTAGCTGGTGACTTTTCATTTAAAACTTTTCAGTCTATATTTTCTGAGTGTTGGGCAAGTTGACCGGTACTAGGCCCTTGACAGAGCAGAAGAATCTAACTTTAAGGGTGGCTTTAATACAAAAGTAATTCTATTATGTCTAAATCATATTCTCTGAGTTTCTAAGACCTTTTATTATGGAGATAAGGCATTACTTTTCTTTTTTCCTGAATGTGATTCAGTTCCCTCTTTATATTAAGTTCAGGAAAAGGTTTAAGACAGAAGATTATATTTTCAGCTGAGAGGTGGTAAACCTTTAAGAAGCAAACTTGCACATGGAAAGGTTCTAGGATGGCTAATTTTTTATGTCAACTTGGCTAGGCTACGGTACCCAAATATTCAGTCAAACGTTATTTTACATGTTTCTGTGAAGGCATTTTTTAGATGAGATTAACGTTTAAATCAGTAGACTCTGAGTAAAGCAGTTTACCTTCCATAACGTGGTGGGCCTCATCCAATCAGCTGAGGCCTCACTAGAACTAAGACTGACCTCCCCTGAGCAAGAACGAATTCTGTCAGCAGACTGCCTTTGGATTCAAACTGCAACCCTCCCTTGAATCTCCAAGCCTGCCAGCCTACCCCATTAGATTTTGGATTCGCCAAGCTTCCACAATCACAAGAACCAATTCCCTAAAATATACGTCTCTCCATATATATTTACATATCCTGTTAGCTTTGTTTCTCTGGAGAACCCTAACACAAGCTCACAAACAAAACTGCTTCTGTGTTCAAGAGGTATTCATGCACTAAAAACACTAAGGAACTCTATGAGTGAAACCAGTGTTAATTTTCTATGCTTTCATGTCAATAAAATACTAAAGGTATTAGGAAGGTTGAAACAAACTAAAATCTGGGATACAATGCCATTACTGACCCTTGAGAGTAGAAAGACTTGCTTTACCACACAGTAAAAATATGTCACATATTAATGATAATTTTAGAGATCCAAGCCTTCTTTTTTTTTGGTCCAAAGAATCCTTTGTTCAGGAGAAGGTACTCTTAGAATCCCCAAATGTCAAAAGAGATTAAAATAGAGGTGGTTTGGGCTTCCCTGGTGGCACAGTGGTTGAGAGTCCGCCTGCTGATGCAGGGGACACGGGTTCGTGCCCCGGTCCAGGAGGATCCCACATGCCGTGGAGCGGCTGGGCCCGTGAGCCATGGCTGCTGAACCTGCGCGTCCGGAGCTTGTGCTCCGCAACAGGAGAGGCCAAAACAGTGAGAGGCCTGCGTACCGCAAAAAAAAAAAAAAAAAAAAAATAGAGGTGGTTTGATAGAAACAAGGATAGAAAGCTCCTCCAGTCCTCCCTCTAAAAAATAAGAAGTCCCTGAGGGACACTGACGTACCATAAGGTGCTGCAGAACTAAGCCTGAAAACTTATCTGCCTTGTCTCTAACGAACCATGTGGCACACCGCCACCGCTGCTGCCACCACCATCACCATCCTGGGCATTCTACAGAGACAATGGAGATTAAATGATCTGCCCGAGGTTGCAAAATTAGTTAGTAGCCAAATTGAGGTCTTCTTTGTCCTTTATTATTTTGACTTTAGATGCAAATTTTTTAAAAGTTAAGAGCTATTTTTCTAAATGTGCAAAACAGTTTACCTGCACAATGTGGCAGGTTAGCAGCAGAAAAAAACCACCATAATAGACCCCTGTGGTAGGGTTCACATCAGCACATCGGCCTCTCTGGCATCACTCCTGATGACTTCAATGCTCCTATGAGCAGATGGAAGCTGAGCCTTCATTTGCCTGTAATATTGGCTCTATAATGACCAAAGTAGATTCCATCCAGCACTAACAGTGCAGCAAATCAGAGCATCAAAATATAAATTAAATCATAATTGTTTATTTCTGGATAACAGATCTTTGGTAAAAGTTGTCCTTGAAATAGGACACAAAATAGTTTATAGGCAACCTTGCTAAAAATCACATTTTTACTTTGAAACAGAATTGTGAGCAATTCAATGAAGTAAATGGGACAAATAGTATTATTTTCTTCATTTGACAGAGCAGGAAACATTGAATGACTTGTTCAAGGTCACACAAAGAATGAGTGTCAAGATATCATCTAAGGTATAACTCCAATCTACTAGAATTTGAACTCTGGAAGGGCAGGCACTGTCTCTCTTGTACTCACTGCTGCCAGCACCTAGCACAGCACAAGGCATCAGTGGGGTGGATGCTAACATTAGTGCATGTGCTCTGAGCAGGTATTAGGAGAGCTAACTGTATTGGATGAAGAGGCAAAATGACTTATAAATGGACAAGGGCTCCCTTTCTTATCACCAACAGGGCGGATCTGTAATGAAGAACTGAGAATGAAATGAGATACAACAACAAAACACTCAGCCGGGGATTACGGCCAATATCATGGACGTACCCTGCCAAAATAAGATGGCTATTTCCAGTCTCACCTCCTTCCCACTACTTATGAAGAATCACAGCAGTCAGCATCCCCGGGTTCCATTTTTCTTTCACTGATTTTTATATTCCCTATCACAAATCTTAAGGACCTCTTGGAGCTTCTTCACACCAGGGATCAAAATTATACAAACCTCAGTCAGTTGTTTCAGTTGACCCTTGTTTTCACTTAATTCTTCGGCCAGGTCTTTCTTTTTCACTTGTAGTTCAGAGATTTCCTTTCTTAATGGATTCACTAGTTCATGGAACCGAATCTTTGAAAAAAAAATCAAATTAATAAGCAGTCTCGAGACCCAAATTACAATTAAAATTTGCTAATTAACAGCACTCTCAATTATCAGTACTACAAGGAAAAGTATTAAGATAATAAAGGAAAGTGTTAAGGAGTTTCAGATTATATATTCAGATTATATAAATTATATTTATTATATATAAAGTTTTGTTTGTACAAAATGATACAAGACGGTCTTTAATTGTCCCTGACCACTAATACTTCATTAAGTCTTAATGTTCAATTAAGTCCCCTCAAGGCCCAGATTATCTGTAACTCCCCACCTGTGACACGGTCTCTCTTTCCTCTCTTCTATCAGTCCTCCATGTTCTCCTTACTCCTTACCTCCCACTACTGCTCACTCCACACTATCCACTTGTTATTTCCTCAACACATCAAGTGTTCCAGAGTTTTGCTCTTGCTCTTTCCTCTGATGGAAAAGCTCTTCTCACATATAAATGTACGGCTCATGCTTTCACTCCCTTCTGGTCTCTGACCAGACATCACCCTATCAGTAAAACCCTCCCTGACTTCCCTAACCAGATTCTTCTGGGGGCCGCGCCACCTGTGGGATCTTAGTTCCCCGACCAGGGATCGAACCCGGTCCCTTGGCAGTGAGAGCATGGAGTCCTAACCACTCGACCGCCAGGGAACTCCCTCCCCTATGCTGATTTAAAATAGCATCCTCACTCTTCATTCCTGCTCTTTTCTCCATAGCATTTAGGACAAACGTTCTACATATCTTAATTTGTTGTGTGTGTTGCTCCATTGGAATGTAAGCTCTGTGAGGACAGGAATTTTTGTCTGGTTTGTGCACTGCTCTGTCTCCCATGCCTAAATATAGGAAAAGCCTACACCCCAGGCTCTTGGTGAAATCTACTTACTACCACCGCTGTGGAAGGGATAATCAGGATGAATCAGGAGGTATTTTCATGTCACTGTTCCATTCAGTTCAGACCTCTCTTCCCACTCATAATTCTCTCAGGGGAATTTGCCTGCCTTAACTTAGTAAAGTGTTCCAACTAACAAGCTCCTACAAAACTAAGCTATCAGCAAATTAGGAGAGGACAATTAGGGACTATTTATTGTATAGGCATACAGTCTGAAACTCCTTAATGTATTGCTGTATTGCAGGAGTACCATATTTGGTAAGAGGCAAGTCCTAAGGCTAGTACTTGACACAATGAACCTGTGTATAATTAACTAGTTAGGATGGTACTGTCTGAAAACAAAAGATAAGACAAGGAACATTAACAGATCAGAGAACAAAAATATGTATGCCTGCCACTAATGGGATACTTTCCATCTATAATGGCTAAAGCCTCAATGACAGCACTTGAGATATTTAATTGGTTTTGGACAGTACTTTGGGCAAAACGATTATGTTCAAGCTATGTTAAATAAAAAGCTGGACAAAAAACAGTACTCCGTTTTGTAGGAAATCATTAACCTGGAAGCCTTATCCAAATGAGAACCAAGAGTAGCAACCACTACAGCAAAAAGAACTGATAATATTTATTATGTGTTTACTATGTTCTAAGCACTGTGTTAAGCATTTTACATACAAATTCATAGTTAATCTTCACAATTACCTCAACAGAAAGTTGCTGTTATTATTATTCTTTTTTAATTGAAGCATAGTGGATTTACAATGCTGTGTTAGTTTCCACTATACAGCAAGGTGATTCAGTTATACATATAAATATTCTTTTTCAGATTCTTTTTCATCATAGATCATGACAAGCTATTGAATAAAAGGCACTGTTATTATTATTAACCCTTCACAGATGAAAAAAATCAAGCCTCTTAGGGTGAAATGACCTCTGTATATCACAAACTTGCAGTTTGTGTGAGATGTGTGCTCTTGAGAGCCCTGGTCCCACCCTGCCACTCTGAGACCATTTCAGGAAATCCATGGGACCAAAACTATTTTCCTAGTAATACTAATATTTTTTGCCTCTTTTACTCTTAATCTTATGCCCATTAAGTGTCTGCCGGTGGCTACATGATGTGTGATGATATCATCGCCCTTAAGGCTAATGAAGTGTGTACTTGTATATTCCTGTATTGTAACAATTTCTGTTTTAATTTCAAATATGGTAAATATTAACAGATATAGTCTATATAAGCAAAATCTCTTTGGGGTCTTCAATAATTTTTAGAGTGTAAATGGATGCTGATATCAGAAAGATTTGAGAACACTGCCATAGATCAATCCTACATACAGACTTGTGTAACCAACACTGCAGTTGAGATCCTGACCTAGATCCGTAACGATCGCCCTCATGCTGTCCCTTTATAATCACACCACTCCCCTCTTCTTTAATGTCCCTAACCCCTGGCAAACACTAATCTGTTATCTCTATAATTTTTCATTTGAGAACATTATAAACTGCCACAGTTTATGATAAAATAATTCATTTCTATGGATTATCCAGCCATTAACTTTAGAGCCCTATTTATTGCTTGATTTTGGAGGTCAATGGCCAAGACCCTTTAAAATTTGGTGATCTGAACACCATTCACTCACTTCAGATCAGAGTCATAAAATAATTTATCAATTAGGTACTTCAAAAGTTATGGCAAAAAAAAAAGTTATGGCTACTATAGAAATGGCAAATTTTAGTCTGGAAATATATGCATTCTTTTTTTTTTTTAATGATACAAGACACTTACAGACACATATTCAGGAATAGAAAGCTGATCTTCCGGAAGACCTTTTAGGTTCATATATTGGTCTTCTGTCAACTCAAAGTCACGCAGGTTTCGACGAATATCTCCAGCTTTCTCTCTTAGCTGAAGGTTTGTCTCTTCTAGTTGCTTCTGTCTCAATAAAATAGTTTCCATTTCTTGTTTCATTAGTTCTTGATATTTTCTACATTAGGAGAGAATGTATAGCAAGCTTAAAAAAATCACTGAGATCTAATTTTCTCAAAGTTCCTTTTTTATAGTAACATAAAATTAAGAAATGAGAAGCTTAATAGTATTTTTGGCTCCAACTAAATGCTGACTTAACCAGTTAAACACGATATGACAATGCTACACTAATTACTGAATGTGTAGCCACATAAATTATTAAATAGAAAATTAATGTTCTTAATAACATTTAAAATTCAAATTATAAAATTATACATGTCTTCTCCTTAAGGTGTAAATCTTATATACCTGCTTTGGACCCTACTCATTAAAGTAATTTTCATTTGTCTTTATCCAGGTACTTCAAGGTATACCTCTTTAAGATGGCAACACTGAACCACCATAATGTATTCATTCAACCAATGAGGTAATGAAATCAGTAATCCACACATAATCAACCGCCTTTCTCAAGGAATCCATGTAGTACACATTGTTAGTTGCCCACCCAAAAATTTTGAGCAGGAAGGCACCCTCTGATTTTCCCCCCTCCTACTGTATCACTCCCATCAACATACAAACATGCTGTTATTCGTCCTGTCTTAAATGAACAAACAAGCTCCCACAATTTTTGACCCCCTTTCACTGCCCCTTTTGTTTCTCTAAAGTATTCTGTATGTGCTCTCTTCAATGCCTTTCCTCTTAAACCCAGGCCAATCAGGTCTGGTAACATTCAGATTGCTAATGATCAATTCTCAGTTCTTTCCATCCCTATCAATAGCACTTGAGACATCTGATCTCTCCCTCCTTTCTTCATCTGGCTTCCCAGACACCCTATTTTTTTCCTCTTCATTTTTATCCTATTTTCTTGGTGGCACTTTCTCGGTCTTATTATCTAGTTTGCCTTAGTGTTGGAGTACTCAGTCCCCTCCTCTGTCTGTGTTCACTCCCTTGGGGAATTCATCCAGTCTCGTAACTTAAACACCATCTATATCCTAATGACCCAGATTTATATCTCTAGATCAGACTTCTCATATACCTCCACATGGATTTCTAATACGACAACTCTACCTTAACATGTTCCAAATTGAACTCCTGCTCTTCTCTCACAAACCTATTCCGCTATGGTTTCAGCATCTTTAGTTTTGAATTTTATTTTATTTATTTATTTTTTATACAGCAGGTTCTTATTAGTTATCTATTTTATACATATTAGTGTATGTATGTCAATCCCAATCTCCCAATTCATCCCACCACCACCCCCAACCATCTTTAGTTGACAGCAATTTCATCTCTTCATTTATTCAGGCCAAAAATGTTGGTACAATCCTTGATTCCTCTTTCTCTCCTAAACCCCACATCTAATCCATTAGGACATCCTATCAACTCTACCTTCAAAATATATTCAGAATCCAACCACTTTTTACCACTATCAGCTATCAAGAGAATTACTGCAATAGTCTCCTACTGCCCTCTCCACTTCATTTAATTTGATCAGTGCCTAAAGAAATAGAGTAGAAGTCCTATTATCCAATGCAGTGGTTTTCAAAGTGTTATCCCCAAACCAGTAGCAGCATTAGCATCATCTGGGAACTTGGTAAAAATGCAAATTCTCAGGGCCCAACTCAAATCAGAATCTGAGGGTGGGACCCAACAATCTTTTTTCAGCCCGGCAGGTGGTTCTGATGCATGCTAAAATTTGAGAACCACTTATCTAATGAGATAGTAGCTGATAATTGGTCTGATAATTTTTTAAAATATCAGTTAAAGAGTAAGATCTTATAAAGGGAAAAGACACCTACTTTACACATTTACAGCTAATTAAAATATAGACATAAACATTCACTGGCAACATTTTTTACATAGGGTACAGATTTTTTGTAATATGGAGATATGCTTTGTTTTTCTGTAAATCATTTTTCATGATTTCCAAATCTGATTTCTTTACAATGGCAGGAGACCTTTTGAAAAGACACTTGGGAAATCTGAGGATACTTTTTATGGATTTGATTTTTGCCCCTAATCTCTAAACACCTCTTGCTTACACTTAATTTGATGATTTTTAGTCACTCGCTTTAATTGAATCTTTCCAAAGAATTCATTACAGTTTGCAAATAAATGACATGTTTTTGTACTCATTTTAAAATATAATTTTAATTAAGTGTAAGTATGATTATGTAAGTATAATAAGTATGATTGGCATAGGCATATTTGAGAGTAAACACAACAGACTCTGCATAAACACACAACTGAGCAGGAGGAAGTATGTAGGCAAACAAAAGGTACATTAACCCAGAAGAATTCAATGGGCCATAAGAATATATCAGTATGTTCTACAGAGCAAATGAAAAATTTAATCCAGACAGCCAGTTAAGTGGTGGTGAGTTTAGAGAGCTTCCATTGTCATTTATGGTTCACTGACACTGGCAATATTTGTTGAATGAATGTTGAATTCTGGCTTTTTGAATTTTGTGTACGTATCAAGTAGTTTTTTTTGTCAGTCTGGATGTAAAAATTATTACCGTCTTTGATTGAAGATTTCTCTATTTTAGCTTACGATCACATGCATGAATACGTAATGACATTACTAACTGCTAGACAGGTATTGCTACTTATTTATTTATTTATATATTTGCGGTACGCGGACCTCTCACTGTTGTGGCCTCTCCCGTTGCGGAGCACAGGCTCCGGACGAGCAGGCTCAGCGGCCATGGCTCACGGGCCTACCGCTCAGCGGCATGTGGGATTTTTCCCGGACCGAGGCACAAACCCGTGTCCCCTGCATCGGCAGGTGGACTCTCAATCACTGCGCCACCAGGGAAGCCCGGTATTGCTGCTTTTTAAAACTTTTACCTGGCATCCTTTTGTTGAAAAGTCAACTGGTTTTCTAATCTCAATGTTAGTAGCTGCTTCTGGTGAAGTGCATCATTAAGCTTCTCTTCCAATTCTTCAATCTTAAAAAAGAGAAAAAGATAAATTATACGGTCAGTTCGCAAATTTATCATTTAATAAAACCTTCTGTTTGTTCATAAAAATGGTTGTTAAACTATGCTTTGGGGCTTCCCTGGTGGCGCAGTGGTTGAGAGTCCGCCTGCCGATGCAGGGGACATAGGTCTGTGCCCCAGTCTGGGAAGATCCCACATGCCGCGGAGCAGCTGGGCCCGTGAGCCATGGCTGCTGAGCCTGCGCGTCCAGAGCCTGCGCTCCACAACGGGAGAGGCCTCAACAGTGAGAGGCCCGCGTACCGCAACAAACAAACAAAAAACAAAAAAACTATGCTTTGAATCTGCTGCCTTATGAATGTTTTTTTGCCAGGCTGTCATTAAGATCATTTTTTCCCGTTAATCTAATCTAAGTGAAAAACCCTTTGACAACTGGAATTTTTATGCTGGTGCCTTGCCCAGCTAATTATTTCCTGGCCAGACCCTGAATATATACCTCAGATCCATCTATAATCTCTGCCTAATATACATCTTCAATTGATTACATGGGTGTTGCAATAAATGTCCAAAATGAACCTAGTCATCACCCTCACTTATCTTATATTCCTTACATCTCCCTGGTCTCCAAAGCAAAAAAATCTGAGTCACGCATATTTGATATATCTCCTCCATTGCTTATTCTTATCTGACATCATTTTTATTTTTTTTCCATCTTTATTGGAGTATAATTGCTTTACAATGGTGTGTTAGTTTCTGCTTTATAACAAAGTGAATCAGTAATACATATACATATGTTCCCATATCTCTTCCCTCTTGCGTCTCCCTCCCTCCAACCCTCCTTATCCCACCCCTCTAGGTGGTCACAAAGCACCAAGCTGATCTCCCTGTGCTATGCGGCTGCTTCCCACTAGCTATCTATTTTACGTTTGGTAGTGTATATATGTCCATGCCACTCTCTCACTTTGTCACAGCTTACCCTTGCCTCTCCTCATACACTCAAGTCCATTCTCTAGTAGGTCTATGTCTTTATTCCTGTCTTATCCCTAGGTTCTTCTTGACATTTTTTAAAATTAAATTCCATATATATGTGTTAGCATACGGTATTTGTTTTTCTCTTTCTGACTTACTTCACTCTGTATGACAGACTCTAGGTCCATCCACCTCATTACAAATAGCTCATTTTCGTTTCTTTTTATGGCTGAGTAATATTCCATTGTATATATGTGCCACATCTTTATCCATTCATCTGATGATGGACACTTAGGTTGTTTCCATCTCCGGGCTATTGTAAATAGAGCTGCAATGAACATTTCGGTACATGACTCGTTGTGAATTATGGTTTTCTCAGGGTATATGCCCAGTAGTGGGATTGCTGGGTCATATGGTAGTTCTATTTGTAGGTTTTTAAGGACCCTCCATACTGTTCTCCACAGTGGCTGTACCAATTCACATTCCCACCAGCAGTGCAAGAGTGTTCCCTTTTCTCCACACCCTCTCCAGCATTTATTGTTTCTAGATTTTTTGATGATGGCCATTCTGACTGGTGTGAGATGATATCTCATTGTAGTTTTGATTTGCATTTCTCTAATGATTAATGATGTTGAGCATTCTTTCACGTGTTTGTTGGCAGTCTGTATATCTTCTTTAGAGAAATGTCTATTTAGGTCTTCTGCCCATTTTTGGATTGGGTTGTTTGTTTTTTGTTATTGAGCTGCATGAGCTGCTTGTAAATTTTGGAAATTAATCCTTTGTCAGTTGCTTCATTTGCAAATATTTTCTCCCATTCTGAGGGTTCTCTTTTGGTCTTGTTTATGGTTTCCTTTGCTGTGCAAAAGCTTTGCAGTTTCCTTAGGTCCCATTTGTTTATTTTTGTTTTTATTTCCCTTTCTCTAGGAGGTGGATCAAAAAGTATCTTGCTGTGATTTATGTCAGAGTGCTTTGCCTATGTTTTCCTCTAAGAGTTCGATAGTTTATGGCCTTACATTTAGGTCTTTAATCCATTTTGAGCTTAACTTTGAGTGATCTAATCTCATACTTTTACATGTACCTGTCCAGTTTTCCCAGCACCACTTATTGAAGAGGCTGTCCTTTCTCCATTGTACATTCCTGCCTCCTTTATCAAAGATAAGGTGACCATACGTGCGTGGATTTATCTCTGGGTTTCCTATCCTGTTCCATTGATCGTTTTTGTCCCAGGACCATACTGTCTTGATTACTGTAGCTTTGTAGTATAGTCTGAAGTCAGGGAGCCTGATTCCTCCAGCTCCGTTTTTCATTCTCAAGATTGCTTTGGCTATTCGGGGTCTTTTGTGTTTCCAAACAAATCGTTAAATTTTTTGTTCTAGTTCTGTGAAAAATGCCAGTGGTAGTTTGATAGGGATTGCATTGAATCTGTAGATTGCTTTGGGTAGTAGAGTCATTTTCACAATGTTGATTCTTCCAATCCAAGAACATGATATATCTCTCCATCTATTTGTATCATCTTTCATCAGTGTCTTATAATTTTCTGCATACAGGTCTTTTGTCTCCTTAGGTAGGTTTATTCCTAGATATTTTATTCTTTTTGTTGCAATGGTAAATGGGAGTGTTTTCTTGATTTCCCTTTCAGATTTTTCATCATTAGTGTACTGGAATGCAAGAGATTTCTGTGCATTAATTTTGTATCCTGCTACTTTACCAAATTCTTTGATTAGCTCTAGTAGTTTTCTGGTAGCACCTTTAGGATTCTCTATGTATAGTATCATGTCATCTGCAAACAGTGACAGCTTTACTTCTTCTTTTCCGATTTGGATTCCTTTTATTTCCTTTTCTTCTCTGATTGCTGTGGCTAAAACTTCCAAAACTATGTTGAGTAAGAGTGGTGAGAGTGGGCAACCTTGTCTTGTTCATGATCTTAGTTGAAATGGTTTCAGTTTTTCACCATTGAGAACGATGTTGGCTGTAGGTTTGTCATATATGGCCTTTATTATGTTGAGGAGAGTTACCTCTATGCCTACTTTCTGCAAGGGGTTTATCATAAATGGGTGTTGAATTTTGTCAAAAGCTTTCTCTGCATCGATTGAGATGGCCATATTTTTTTTCTTCTTCAGTTTGTTAATATGGTGTATCACATTGATTGATTTGCGTATATTGAAGAATTCTTGCATTCCTGTAATAAACCCCACTTGATCATGGTGTATGATCCTTTTAATGTGCTGTTGGATTCTGTTTGCTAGTATTTTGTTGAGGATTTTTGCATCTATGTTCATCAGTGATATTGGCCTGTAGTTTTCTTTCTTTGTGACATTCTTGTCTGGTTTTGGTATCAGGGTGATGGTGGCCTTGTAGAATGAATTTCGGAGTGTTCCTCCCTCTGCTATATTTTGGAAGAGTTTGAGAAGGATAGGTGTTAGCTCTTCTCTAAATGTTTGATGGAATTTGCCTGTGAAGCTGTCTGGTCCTGGGCTTTTGTTTGTTGGAAGATTTTTAATCACAGTTACAATTTCAGTGCTTGTGATTGGTCTGTTCATATTTTCTATTTCTTCCTGATTCATTCTTGGCAGGTTGTGCATTTCTAAGAATTTGTCAATTTCTTCCAGGTTGTCCATTTTATTGGCATAGAGTTGCTTGTAGTAATCTCTCATGATCTTTTGTATTACTGCAGTGTCAGTTGTTACTTCTCCTTTTTCATTTGTAATTCTATTGATTTGAGTCTTCTCCCTGTTTTTCTTGATGACTCTGGCTAATGTTTTATCAATTTTGTTTATCTTCTCAAAGAACCAGCTTTTAGTTTTATTTAACTTTGCTATCGTTTCCTTCATTTCTTTTTCATTTATTTCTGATCTGATCTTTATGATTTCTTTACTTCTGCTAACATTGGGGTTTTTTTGTTCCTCTTTCTCTAATTGCTTTAGGTGCAAGGTTAGGTTGTTTATTCGAGGTGTTTCCTGTTTCTTAAGGTAGGATTGTATTGGTATAAATTTCCCTCTTAGAACTGCTCTTGCTGCATACCATAGGTTTTGGGTCGTCGTGTCTCCATTGTCATTTGTTTCTAGGTAGTTTTTGATTTCCTCTTTGATTTCTTCAGTGATCACTTGGTTATTAAATAGTGTATTGTTTAGCCTCCATGTGTTTGTATTTTTTACAGATCTTTTCCTGTAATTGATATCTAGTCTCATAGCGTTGTGGTCGGAAAAGATACTTGATACAATTTCAATTTCCTTAAATTTACCAAGGCTTGATTTGTGACCCAAGATATGATCTATCCTGGAGAATGTTCCATGAGCACTTGAGAAAAATGTGTATTCTGTTGTTTTTCGGTGGAATGTCCTATAAATGTCAATTAAGTTCATCTTGTTTAATGTATCATTTAAAGCTTGTGTTTCCTTATTTCATTTTGGATGATCTGTCCATTGGTGAAAGTGGGGTGTTAAAGTCTCCTACTATGAACGTGTTACTGTTGATTTCCCCTTTTATGGCTGTTAGTATTTGCCTTATGTATTGAGGTACTCCTATGTTAGGTGCATAAATATTTACAATTGTTATGTCTTCTTCTTGGATCGATCCCTTGATTATTATGTAGTGTCTTTCTTTGTCTCTTCTAATAGTCTTTATTTTAAAGTCTATTTTGTCTGATATGAGAATTGCTACTCTAGCTTTCTTTTGGTTTCCATTTGCATGGAATATCTTTTTCCATCCCCTCACTTAGGTATGAAGTGGGTGTCTTGTAGACAGCATATATATGGGTCTTGTTTTTCTATCCATTCAGCCAGTCTGTGTCTTTTGGTGGGGGCATTTAATCCATTTACATTTAAGGTAATTATCGATATGTATGTTCCTATTCCCATTTTCTTAATTGTTTTGGGTTTGTTATTATAGGTCTTTTCCTTCTCTTGTGTTTCTTGCCTAGAGAAGATCCTTTAGCATTTGTTGTAAAGCTGGTTTGGTGGTGCTGAACTCTCTCAGCTTTTGCTTTTCTGTAAAGGTTTTAATTTCTCCATCAAATCTGAATGAGATCCTTTTGGGTAGAGTAATCTTGGTTGTAGGTTTTGCTCCTTCATCACTTTAAATATGTCCTGCCAGTCCCTTCTGGCTTGCAGAGTTTCTGCTGAAAGATCAGCTGTTAACCTTATGGGGATTCCCTTGTGTGTAATTTGTTGGTTTTCCCTTGCTGCTTTTAATATGTTTTCTTTGTATTTAATTTTTGACAGTTTGATTAATATGTGTCTTGGCGTGTTTCTCCTTGGATTTATCCTGTATGGGACTCTCTGTGCTTCCTGGACTTGATTAACTATTTCCTTTCCCATATTAGGGAAGTTTTCAACTATAATCTCTTCAAATATTTTCTCAGTCCATTTCATTTTCTCTTCTTCTTCTAGAACCCCTAAATTCGAATGTTGGTGCATTTAATGTTGTCCCAGAGGTCTCTGAGACTGTCCTCAGTTCTTTTCTTTCTTTTTTCTTTATTCTGCTCTGCAGTAGTTATTTCCACTACTTTAACTTCTAGGTCACTTATCCGTTCTTCTGCCTCAGTTATTCTGCTATTGATCCCTTCTAGAGTATTCTTAAGTTCATTTATTGTGTTGTTCATCATTGCTTGTTTCATATTTAGTTCTTCTAGGTCCTTGTTAAATGTTTCTTACATTTTCTCTATTCTATTTCCAAGATTTTGGGTCATCTTTACTATCATTATTCTGAATTCTTTTTCAGGTAGACTGCCTATTTCCTCTCATTTGTTAGGTCTGGTGGGTTTTTATCTTGCTCCTTCATCGGCTGTGTGTTTTTCTGTCTTCTCATTTTGCTTATCTTACTGTGTTCGGGGTCTCCTTTTCACAGGCTGCAGGTTCGTAGTTCCCATTGTTTTTGGTGTCTGTCCCCAGTGGCTAAAGTTGATTCAGTGGGTTGTGTAGGCTTCCTGGTGGAGGGGACTAGTGCCTGTGTTCTGGTGGATGCGGCCAGATCTTGTCTTTCTGGTGGGCAGGTTCACGTCTGGTGGTGTGTTTTGGGGTGTCTGTGGACTTATTATAATTTTAGGCAGCCTCTCTGCTAATGGGCGGGGTTGTGTTCCTGTCTTGCTAGTTGTTTGGCATAGGGTGTCCAGCACTGTAGCTTGCTGGTCGTTGAGTGAAGCTGGGTGTTGGTGTTGAGATGGAGATCTCTGGGAGAAATTTTGCCATTTGATATTATGTGGAGCTGGGAGGTCCCTTGTGGACCAGTGTCCTGAAGTTGGCTCTCCCATCTCAGAGGCACAGCAGTGACTCCTGGCTACAGCACCAGAGCCTTTCATCCACATGGCTCAGAATAAAAGGGAGAAAAAGTAGAAAGAAAGAAAGAAAGAAAGAAAGAGGATAAAAGAAAATAAAATAAAGTAAGGTAAAACAAAAAAGTTATTAAAATAGAAAAATAATTATTAAAAAAAAATTTTTTTAACGTAAAAAAAGAAAAAAAATATGGATGGATAGAACCCTAGGACAAATGGTGAAAGCAAAGCTAAACAGACAAAATCTCACACAGAGGCGTACACGTACAAACTCAGAAAAAGTGGAAAAGGGGAAAAAATAATAAATCTCACTCTCAAAGTCCACCTCCTCAATTTGGGATGGTTCGTTGTCTATTCATGTATTCCACAGATGCGGGGTACATCAAGTTGATCGTGGAGATTTAATCTGCTGCTCCTGAGGCTGCTGGGAGAGATTTCCCTTTCTCTTCTTTGTTCTCACAGCTCCCGGGGTTCAGCTTTGGATTTGGCCCTGCCTCTACATGTAGGTCGTTGGAGGGCATCTGTTCTTTGCTCAGACAGGACAGGGTTAAAGAAGCCACTGATTCGGGGGCTCCGGCTCACTCAGTCCGGGGGGATGGAGGGGTACAGAGTGTGGGGCAAGCCTGCGGCACCAGAGGCCGGTGTGACGTTGCAGCAGCCTGAGGAGTGCCATGCATTCTCCCAGGGAAGTTGTCCCTGGATCCCGGGACCCTGGCAGTGGCGGGCTGCACAGGCTCCCCAGAACGGAGGTGTGGAGAGTGACCTGTGCTCGCACACAGGCTTCTTCGTGGCGGCAGCCTTAGTGTCTCATGCCCATCTCTGGTGTCCGCATTGTTAGCCGCAGCTCGTGCCCGTCTCTGGAGCTCCTTTAAGCAGCGCTCTTAATCCCCTCTCCTCGTGCACCAGGAAACAAAAAGGGAAGAAAAAGTCTCTTGTCTCTCCGGCAGCTCCAGGCTTTTTCCTGGCCTCCCTCTTGGCTAGCCATGGTGCACTAACCGCTTCAGGCTGTGTTCACGCAGCCAACCCCAGTCCTCTCCATGTGATCCGACCAAAGCCCCAGCTTCAGCTCCCAGCCCCGCCTGCCCCAGCGGGTGAGCAGACAAGCCTCTCGGGCTGGTGAGTGCTGGTTGGCACTGATCCTCTGTGTGGAAACCTCTCCACTTTGCCCTATGCACCCCTGTGGCTGCGCTCTCCTACGCGGCTCTGAAGCTTCCCCCCTCTGCCACCCGCAGGCTCCGCCTGCGAAGGGGCTTCTAGTGTGTGGAAACCTTTCCTCCTTCACAGCTCCCTGTCACTGGTGCAGGTCCTGTCCTTATTCTTTTGTCTCTGTTTATTCTTTTTTCTTTTGCCCTACCCAGGTACATGGGGGAGTTTCTTGCCTTTTGGGAGGTCTGAGGTCTTCTGCCAGCGTTCAGTAGGTGTTCTGTAGGAGTTGTTCCACGTGTAGATGTATTTCTGGTGTATCTGTGGGGAGGAAGGTGACCTCCGCGTCTTACTCTTCCGCCATCTTCCCCCTCTTCTGACATCATTGTTTTTATTGTTGAGCTTATTCCGTAAAAAGCTGTCAAAACTATACCATCGGGCTTCCCTGGTGGCGCAGTGGTTGAGAGTCTGCCTGCCGATGCAGGGGACGCGGGTTCGTGTCCCGGTCCGGGAAGATCCCACATGCCGCGGAGCGGCTGGGCCCGTGAGCCATGGCCGCTAAGCCTGCGCATCCGGAGCCTGTGCTCTGCAACGGGAGGGGCCACAACAGTGAGAGGCCCGCGTACCGCAAAAAAAAAAAAAAAAAAAACCAAAAAAAAAAAAAACCAAAAAACTATACCATCCTCTTTAATACCCAGTGACAAGTCTTCAGTTAGACCCCTGTCATCTCTCACCTGGATTATTATAATGGTTTCCTAACTGGTTTCCCTGCTTTCAGTTTTGCCAATCTCCAAAACTATCTTCATCTTATCTTTTAAAAATGCTATCAAAAATTTATTTCCCCAGTTTTAAATCCTTCAGAGGGTCCTCACTGTCTTCAGAATAAATTCCAAACCTAATGGCATACTATACTAATCTTTCTTGATCTGGCCTTTACCTACCATGTCTCTCATCCCTAGCTTAAAAGCAAACTCTGTTCCAGCAAAAGTAAGTGCTTGCCATTTCCCCAATATGCTGTGCTCCCTCTTAAGCCTCCATGCACCCGAGTTCACTCTTAGACTATTTAAAAAATTCTTTACTCTTTCCCTTTCAACCCAGGCAGTTCTTGTTCACCTTTTAAAATATGCAGATTAATTTAACAGTCAGTCCTTAATACATTCAAGTGAATTCCTTTTGTGTCATCAAATTCTCCTTCTCTACTGAACTATTCCTGTCATTAAACAAACATGTTTTTGTCTCCCATTAAAAAACCCAACAAACCACACTCCCTTGATCCCACCACTTCCTCTGCCACAGTACCATTTTCTCTGCTCATCATCAGAGCAAAACTTCCATATGGTTTTTGTCCCATACTATTCCAGTAACAATTCTCGTTAAAGTTATGAATCCCATCCATAATGCCCAGTCCAATGGTTATTTCTGCGTATTTATCTTACTTGACAACATGATTTGGCAGAGCTGACCACTCCATCCTCTTTCACCTTATGTGATACTCCTCCTGGTTTTCCTGCTTAACTCACTGGACCCTCTCAAGGTTCTCAGGTTCCTTTGCTGGATTTTCTTCTTTTAACCCATTTCTAATATTTGACTACTCATTGACTTGGTTTGGGGCCCTCTACTCTCCCCACGTAATGCCACCAAATCCCATAGCTTTAAGTGGCACCTACATGCTGATGTATATTACGTGTGTGTGCCCCCCCCCCCAAACTCCCTGGTCATGGACTGTCCTCTAAAGTCAGAGCGACAATTCTATTTATGAGTCTAATGGGTGGACATTTAAAGTTTAACATATTCAAAACAGAACTTAAACTTTATCTCCTATATCAGTTTTCTCCCAGCCTTCTATTTCTCAATAAATGGCTCCAGGTGATGAAGCCAAAAAGTTAGGAGTCTTACGTAAGGCAATAGCCTAATACTGTCTTCCTCTTCTACCTTATCTGCTCTTAGTCTATTACTTCACCGACATTTTGAAAATAAAAATCAGGACATGTCACTCCAGGCGCCTAAAATCTGCAAATGACTTCTCTGTTACATAATCTAAAGCAAGGGTTAATATACCATGGTGATGGGCCAAATCCAGCCCATGTCCTGTTCCTGATTATCCATGAGCTAAGAATAGGTTTTACATTTATAAAGTTGCTAAAGAAAAAAAAAAAAAAAAAGGAAGAATATGTGATAGACCATATGTGGCCTGCAAAGCATAAAATATTTACTGTCTGGCCCAGGCCTTTACAGAGAAAGTTTGCTGACTCCCTATCCAAAGCAGAAAACTCGCACTGCTGAGCAATGTCACGTCACATATCTTGAAGATATCTTGTTTAATTGTTGTTTGATCATGTCTCTCACTTGAATGTGATCTCCATAAAAAAGGGACTCTGTCATCTTTACTGCTATATTCCTGGCAACATGTCTCAATAAATGTCTTAAATCAACAAAAGATAACCACATTCCTCATAATTACTATTTTGCAAATCAAGAAAACTGTTACCACAAGGAGAAACTTCCGTTTTTTCCAGGGTTAGAACTTCTACAATTTTAACTGACTTTTAGATTAAGTCCCTCAACTCAGAGACAGTCATGCTAGGGAGATTCACTCCTCCATTTCCAAGCAATAAAGAACCCACAGATCTCCAATGAGAAATAAACCAAGAGAGATTTTGGCATTTAAAAATTGACAAGCAAGAAGAATGAGGAAGAAAGGATTAAGGAGGGGAATAAGGAAAGCGATTTAGGTAGCAATAAGTGGGGATAAAAGTGCAAAGCTAACAATCCTCTAAGATTAGGAAGTTTGGCCTGAGCGGCTCGCCTTCCCAGTGCTCTCAGTCAGCAAGCAGCTGACTGGGGAGGGGGAATCCATGCTTTTTAAGTTTCCTGGGACCAACCTGCTTCTGTCAAATCAACATGGGTCGAGACATTCTTAGTAATAAACTGTACCACCAGTAATAAGCTGTAATAAACATAAGCATTGTACCCTTGCCATACTGGTGTGGAGAGAAGTTATATTATATAGATTCACATATTTCCGAACTAAAAAAGACCTTGATGAATGGAAAAAACTGTTGCTTGTCTCCCAACATCAAGTATTCCCCTCTTTCTCAGGTAACTCTGGTTTTTATTAGAGACAACAATCTGTCCAGTTAAAGACTTACACTTCCCAGCTTCCCACTCCAACCATTATCATGGAGCTATAGTCTTGGGAGGGAAATTTATTTTTGTAATGCTAGAATGCGACATTTTCATCTTCGTATCCCTGATGTTCAATGTACTGGTAAGCTTTGGAGAATGAATGAGTGGCTAAAAATACTGTTTCTTCATCAATCCCAGACGGACACTTTTCCACATTTTTCATCTCTGAAGCTGGAATGCATCTTACAAACTACAGCACATAACAGTTTAACTTGGCAGTGTTTAACCCTAGCAATACACATAGTGGTCCGTCTTCCAATCCAGGTGGCTTGGATTTGATGAATTAAGGAAGAGTAATTCTTCTACCATATAATACTTCCTCCCATATTTGACAGCAAATATATTACCCCAAGGGGTCTCTAAGCAGGACAACCCTAGTGCTCATAGACAAAAAACACAGGAATGTAGAGCAGGCAGCTACTCTGGAGAGCAATTTGGAAGTACACTTAAATTAAGTAGACATATACCCTGTGAGCCAGAAATTCCACTCCTTAGTATATATGTCAAAGAAATGTTCACACCAGGTCCAGAAGAGGAATGTCTAAAGAAGGCCACGCTGCATGTGGTGGCAAGGAGCTAGAGGCACCCTGGGTGCCTATCGCTGCGGGAATGGGTGGACGGATGGGTAGACACACACCTGAACTGTGTAGCTGCTGGAAGCAAAGCACTAGACTTGCACGTGGTAACATGAAGGATCTTAAAAACCGCACTGAGTTGAAAGAAAAACTATAAAAGAAATAAAATCTAAAACAAAACATGCAATTCAGATTTATGTAAAGGTAAAAAATAAGAAAAATACTCGTGTTCAAGATAAATGTTTATAACAACCATAAGTTGAGTATAACCTTTAAAAATTGTGAATCACTATGTTGTACACTTGAAACTTATATAATACTGTAAATTGACTGTACCTCAATAATTTTTTTTAAAGAATAAATGTTAAAAGGAAAAAACAAACATAGAGAAAGGGAGGAAGAGAAATGAATTATGTGAATAAAAAGAATAAATGTACAAAATAAGAAGTGATCTTGCAAGGATCAATGATGACTGTGTGTCATAAGCTCAGGAATATGACTAACTTAATCTTCTACATTTTCAGCCCAACCAGAAAACCACAAAAGTAAAAAACTATACTAAGCACCATGGGATACAATAATAATAATATACAGTGCTGAATAAATATAACTACTATTATTTATTATATACCAGGCATCTAAGAGCTTATGTGCCTTGATTAATTTAATCCTCCAACAACTCCATGAAGTAAAAACTATGATTATTCTTATTTTACAGGAAATCAGGGAATAAAAACTTAAGGAATTTGCTCAAGGTAACTATAAGGGCTGGGATTCAAACTCAAACTGTGTGTGTCTGGAACCGCAGCTCTGATCTGTTATACCAGAAAGCCTCTCATGAATAAACCACCATGCCAATAATGTAAACGTTACACTTTAAAAAGGAGAGAAGCTATTTATAACCAAGCACAATGCAAGCTGAAAACAAATAATTTAAAAAGTGGCCAAACAAAATGTAATTTTCAATGTGGTATACAGTTGGCACTTAATAGAATATTTGTTGACTGAGTGGGTAGATTAACAAGTGGGATACTACCTCAGGCTTCTTCAATGACTTCCATTGAAGGAGGTCTTAAGGATAGAGATACATGAGCCAGTAACACTGTGGCAGTCCATTTGAAGAGTAAAAACAATATGACTAAGGGAAAAGAATGGGAAACCACAGGATACACTGATAAAATACCAAGTGACCTAGTCTAGGTAGGTGACTTCATAAAGAACCTAAAAGGAAGTCTTAGGAGGTTTACTTGGATGGAGCATAGGCGTTAGACTTCTTGGTGTTAATCCCACCTGGCTCCATCACTTCCATCTGAATGGCCTTGGTAAGCTATTAACCAGTTATGGTTCTGTTTTTTTCAACAGCAAAATGAGGTTAAGTCACTCAGTTAAGAAACAGCTGAGCACTTACTAGGTGCCAGGGACAGTTCTAAGTGCTAGAGATACAACAGGGACTACAAAGAAGTCCCTGTCCTCAGGATCCTCACACTTTATTAAGAGAGACAAATACCCAACAAACAAGGCAGGTAGTCCTATGAGCATAGATGTAAGGCACATAAAATAAGCAGAGTGAAAAAAATAAGAATATTACTTTAGTTAATAACAGCAACAATGACTAATACTTATTGTGTGCTTACTAAATATCAGTCTAACTTATGCTATTGATTCATTTAATATGAGAGGTCAGAGAAGATCCCCCTAAAAGCTCCTACACCTCAAAGAGCTGTATGGCTTAAATGAGATAATACATGAAAAAGCTCACAGAACAGGGTCTGGAACAGAATAAGCACTCAATAAATGTTAGCTACTAATATATATATTTAAATGTACCTAAATGATTTCTTTACATCATCAAGACCTTGGGATTTAGGACATTTCATTTTCCTAGAGAGGCATGGTCAAGAAATTTTTCTAGCAGCATGATACTTATACATAGGCAAGAACTAACCGAGACTGACTTAACAAGAGAGAAGGTAAATATAACTGAAACAAAATGGGGAGGGGAGGAGATAGGAAGAGGTGGGATCAAGAGCAAAGATGGAGGGTTTACTACTGGAAAGAAAAGACTTTCTCAGAAGACAGAAGTAGTAAGAGTTACAATGTTTATCCTGTCTTTCTGAAATCACTGTAAATTTTTTATAACTAGCAACAACTTTACCAGGCCTTACATAAAACACTCCGTAACTGTAAATAAACACACAAGGCAGAAAAACAAGGACTAGGGCATCCCTTGTTACTTGGCAGATACCACTTGTTAAAGAATAGGGTAAGTGAATTTGTTACACTTGGTACTATGACACAGTAACTATCAAAGAGCAAGATATAAAGAAACCAAATCTCCATGCTAGAGGACTAAACAGATTCAGTAATGTAATAATGATCTTGATTCTCCCTATCCAACTAGTCACATCAGGGCTAATTCTCAATGAAGCAGAAAAAACTTGGCCAGAAAAAAACACTGGAGAAAATATACCTCACACATAATACATTAAAAAAACTGAGCCTAGGGGCTTCCCTGGTGGCGCAGTGGTTGAGAGTCCGCCTGCCGATGCAGGGGACATGGGTTCGTGCCCCGGTCTGGGAAGATCCCACATGCCGTGGAGCGGCTGGGCCCGTGAGCCATGGCCGCTGAGCCTGTGCGTCTGGAGTCTGTGCTCCGCAATGGGAGAGGCCACAACAGTGAGAGGCCTGCGTATCGCCAAAAAAGAAAAAAAAAAACAACTGAGCCTACAGAAGGAATTCATCCCTGCCTACCTTTAAGTCACCCCTTCTTTCAAGACTTTTTATTTGGTACACAGAACTATTATTCACTTCCCTTCTCCTTTTATTTTACTTATGTATTTAATAAATTTATTTATTTATTTTATTTTTGCTTTGGGTCTTCACTGCTGTGGGTGGTTTTTCTCTAGTTGCGGTGCGCAGGCTTCTTGTTGCGGTGGCTTCTCGTTGTGGAGTGCGGGCTCTAGGTACACG
The DNA here is from genome assembly GCF_949774975.1 of Lagenorhynchus albirostris. NCBI lineage: Eukaryota > Metazoa > Chordata > Mammalia > Artiodactyla > Delphinidae > Lagenorhynchus > Lagenorhynchus albirostris. Next base: position 46,697,859 of record NC_083112.1, on the reverse strand, counting down.
GGCTTCAGTAGTTGTGGCACGTGGGCTTCAGTAGTTGTGGCTCACGGGCTCTAGAGCACAGGCTCAGTAGTTGTGGCGCACAGGCTTAGCTGCTCTGAGACATCTGGGATCTTCCCGGACCAGGTCTTGAACCCATGTCCCCTGCATTGGCAGGTGGATTCTTAACCACTGTGCCACCGGGGAAGCCCCCCTTCTCTTTTTAAAAACAGCTTTTTTAAACTATGCAAGAAAATATAATTCTTTTCTTGATATTTTAAATTTATCATTTTAAGTTCAGATTACATAAACTTAATTCTTATATATCTGCAGTTTCAAGACAATAAAGCACACAGATAGCAAATTTACACATGATCTTACCTTTGTAAGATAATCAACCTTCAAATTGTCGATCATCATATTTTTCTGTGAAAGCTCTATTTTCAGTAACTGAATATTATGAAGCAGTTCTTTCCGTTCAATTAGCTGCTTGGTGATTTTGACTTTACCGTCTCTCTCTTCTGATGAGGAAATATCATCTGTAGGAACTGTTGTTTCTAGACTAATATCTTCAGATTCCAGAGAGCTAGAGATGTTCAGTGTTTTTGATGGCTTGGCAACTTTTTGAGACATTTTTAATTATTATGGGACACTTTTCTTCTCCAATTCTATTTCAATTTTCTGTAGATTAAAAAATATTGATTTAAATGTACTCAAACATTCTCTATGGAAAGCATAAAGTATATCAAAGAGATACTAAGGGTTCCCTAAGTAAATATTAGACAAACTGGAGGACCCCAAATCTAGAGCAGATTGGTTAAGTTACTGCTCAAATCAAACATATTAAATCAAACTCATTAAGTCTTATTCTAAAACATACTTTTTTTAAAATTAATTTTTCTTGGTGTATAGTTGCTTTACAATGCTTTTTTTTTTTTTGAACCCATACTTTTTATGAATAGAAAACCCAGTTCCTGGGGGCAGGACTCTTACTTGGAGTAAACAAAGAAATGTATGAGATAAACAATAAAGCTCTAAATCGCTAGTACCCAGGAATACTACTAATAAAAGCAGCACATGAAGATAGAGGTTTCTTCTGAGTTGGTCAGGGGAAGGTTATACAGAGGTAGGACTTAGAATCTTGAAGGATTTGGAAAGGAGTAATAAAAAGGGAAAATCATTCACATTTTAAGGTTGGTATAGAAGTGATGAAAGTGTAAAACAACAGAGGGACATAGTAGTAGTCAGCCTGGTCCAAGCCCATGTGAATCTGAGTAGTGACTCCAAACACAAACACACAGAAGGGTTGTCCCTTATACATAATCAAGACTGTGGAGGACCTTGAATGTTTCAGTATGTTCGAAATTTATTCTACAGGCAATGAGGCATCAGTTAAGTTTTTTTAAAAAGGGAAATAGTGAGATAAAACTTTTTTATAGACTTGCAGATAGCAAAATGAAAACAAGAGAGTAAAAGACAAATTCCTCGAACTCCTTACCCTTTCACAAAAATTTCAGCAACTCCCTAGTTTTAATACTACACGATATAATAAATTACTTACGGTATTGTAGATATCAGTTTTTCTAAACTGAACGATTAGAAAAAAGGTGTGTGGAAGGGAAACCTAAGAACTCTGACTGGATCGGCTTCCCTCGTTTATAAAGGGAAAGGGATAAGGAAAGGCGAAATCAAAGACAGGCAACATCACCTGGGATACAAAGGGTCCGGGACTGGCACTGCCCACACGTGCGGCGTGAAGAATAAAACCCGAATTTGGCAGCATCAGAAGATTCCTTGTCCCAGGCACAAAAGGAAGGGGCGAGCCGTGAGCTACCTGGAACGCTTCAATTACTCCACGTCGCAGGCTAGAAAAGCCGCCACCGCTGCTACTTTAGGTGAGCTGAAGGTGTCTCCAGACAGCAGCTCGGGTTGCAGTCTCTTAACGAGAAATCACAGGTCGGTGACCGTTAGCACCCGTAACCAAAACAACCATTTCCGCACAGGGAGGAAGCTGCAGCAGGCAGATGCCCACGCTACCGGAACTCAGCCCTCCCGCGTCCACCCAGGCGCGGGAAGCAAAGCATGCTGGGAGATGGAGTCCGGAGGCTGCCCCGCTCAATTCACGGGCGGAAATGGCTCCGGGCTCCTCCCATCTACCCGCTTTCGCCCAATCCTCGCAGCCCTCAGAGAGCCAACCAACGGCTGTCTCGAGGTTTCCCCGCGAGAGGGGTTTACTAATATCCTGGAGGGGGAAGGAGCAAACCTCTGGGTAAAGTGTAGTTGTGCGACAGGGTTCCAAGCTTGACATTTTCCGCCGGAAGAGAACTGTTGAGGTCGGGATTCCAAGCCGCGAGGCAAGATGCTCAAGTCCAGGACTTTCTTAAAAAAGACGCGGGCGGGCGGCGTGATGAAGATCGTGCGCGAGCACTACTTGCGAGACGACATAGGCTGCGGTGCGTCTGGATGCGCGGCGTGCGGAAGTGCGCACGAGGGGCCGGTCCTCGAGCCGCAGCCCCTGGATCGGGTTAGCAGCCTCTGCCCGCAGCCGCACTACTTGCTGCCTGACACCAACGTGCTGCTCCACCAGGTGCGCCGGTAGGCGGGCGAACCGCGGGCACAGCGGCGCCACCGGGAGAAAGGGAGATAGGGAGACTGATGCCCAAGGAGGAGCGTCTTGGGCAACATCACGTACTTAGGGAGAGGCAAACCCCGTCAGGACCTATGCCTCCTGCCCCCCCAGGCCGAGGTTCTTTTCCATGTACTGTTTTGTTTTGGATTTTTTTTTTGAGTTCTTGGAGTTATAGGAATTTTAAATACGTCAATTTTCTAACTCCTGGTGTCTCTTCTGCCTTAGATTTTAATGTCTGGAGGTCGGGGACCTGGGCTTCTGTGGCCTCCAGCCTGCGACCCCCAGGCAGCTTGTAAGTGCCTACGAACGAAAGCTATGTGGGCCAACGTATTACTTTATTAATGAAGTTAATTCTGCAAAGTTTTGTAATTAGCCTATTTACATGTGTACTTTTTTAATGGACCTGAAGGGTTTTCTGTTGCAAAATAGCTCCTTATTTAATGTACGGTTAGTGTTTTTTTTTTAACCGGCAGAGTTTCACGTTCAACAGAAGCAATTTATGAATGAACAGAGAAAAATTAACACTTCGTTTATTTATTTATTTGTTTATTTATTTAAAAGATTGATGTCCTTGAGGACCCTGCCATCAGGAATGTCATTGTGCTACAAACAGTTCTCCAAGAAGTGAGAAATCGGAGTGCTCCGGTATATAAACGAATCCGAGATGTGACTAATAACCAGGAGAAGCATTTCTATACATTTACTAACGAGCACCATAGGTAGGGGGGAAATTATGTCAATTATCAGAAAACTATAGAATTAGCTAAACTGGGGGGAGAGTTCCTGGCGGTAATCTGTGACATCGTCAGAAGATACACCATAGGTTTCATACTTCTGAGAGTAATATTTGGTTCTTACAGAGTTTACAAACCTTGCTAAGGTCACATAGGCATTGATTGGGTCAAACCCAGAACCAAAGTCTCCTGGCTCCTCGGCTATGGTAGGTACTTTAATTTCCAAAATGTTTTCATTTTGAATTGGTTTTAGCATGAGTCGAGCAATAGGATTTTGGAAGACGAGATTTGCCTAGGTTCCTGGTATACCATATTAAGCGAATAACCAACAAAGGTTAATAAAATATAGGAGTTTGTGAAGAAAAGCTTTAAAAATATAAAGCAGATATATTCTTAATGGGCTCTTAACAGTTAAACTAATACCTTATAACAGATCATATTGACGACAATAAGGTTAAGAAATAGAATTCTTTATGTTTCAGATTCAAGACCTTTGTTTGAACTTAATGTGTGATCTTAGAAAATAAGATATTGCCTGTTCCTTATGTTACAGAAATAATTTATGATGAGTCCTAGCTTACTTTTTTTTCCTTATAAATTTATTTTATTTATTTTTTGCTGCATTGGGTCTTCATTGCTGCGCACGGGCTTTCTCTAGTTGCGGTGAGCAGGGGCTACTCTTCCTTGTGGTGCGCGGGCTTCTTATTGCAGTGGCTTCTCTTGTTGAGGAGCACAGGCTCTAGGCACAAGGGCTTCAGTAGTTGTGGCACGTGGGCTCCAGAGCGCAGGCTCAGGAGTTGTGGCACACAGGCTTAGTTGCTCTGCGGCATGTGGGATCTTCCTGGACCAGGGCTCGAACCCGTGTCCCCTGCCTTGGCAAGCGGATTCTTAACCACTGCGCCACCAGGGACGTCCCTAATTTACTTTTATTAGATCAGAGTTTCTCAATGTTGGCACTATTGACATATTGGACTGGATAATTCTTTGTTATGGGAAGGCTGTCTTAGGAATTGTAGGATGTTTAGCCGCATCCCTGGCCTATATGCACTAGATGCCAGTAACAGACCTCCCCTTCCCCACCGATCCACCGAGCTGTAACAACCTAGAATGTCTCCAGACATTGTGAAATGTCCCCTGGCGGGGAAAATCACTCCCTGGTTGAGAACTGCTAGATTAGACAGTAGATGTAATAATGAAATCCCACTGGAATATGCAAATTAAAAATATTTAATTTCTCAAATTTCTCTTCTTTGTTCTTTTTTTTTTTTTGTGGTACGCGGGCCTCTCACTGTTGTGGCCGCTCCTGTTGCGGAGCACAGGCTCCGGACACGCAGGCTCAGCGGCCATGGCTCACGGGCCCAGCCATTCCGCGGCATGTGGCATCTTCCCAGACCGGGGCACGAACCTGTGTCCCCTGCATTGGCAGGCGAACTCTCAACCACTGTGCTACCAGGGAAGCCCTCTCTTCTTTATTCTTATATCCCACACTTAAATACTGTTGTTGTAAAGAACATCAGTAAAGCACCTGTAGACTTCTTATTTCTGTCTCCTCTCGAAATCCAGAAACAGAAACTTCACTGTTTTTCAGCGCTTAAAGACCTAGTGTCTGTGGAGCATGATCATTGGATTTTTAATCCAAGGTTAGCAATTTTGTTAGCTTAAGTGCAGTGAATAGAGCTTAGCAATACTGGGGTTGACAGGAAGAATTAAGACACTCGAGCAAATCTCATGTCAGGTTGTTGCTCAGTCATGCTAAAACCAATTCAAAAATTTATGAGTGTCTTTGATAAACTTAAAAGCATTATCAGGTTTATTTAATGGTGAATAATAAAATAATTCTGAAAACCATATAAATAAGTACAGAATTCTAAAATTGAGCCTATAATTTTTAAGAAGTAGGTAGAAGTTGTTGTGCTGAATTTTGTTATTGTACTTAAATTTAGCTTCAAAGAACAGATTTAAAGAAATAAGTATGCTGACATTTGATAGCTCAGAGTGGATAGACTTAGAAGGAATATACAATCATATCTGTATCTGGTCTTTCAGTCCCTAGATGGTGTTTGTCATTTATTCAGGGTTTACCATGGATAATTTATGTGCATTATGTATTTAATAACTATACATTAATCATATCATCACAAATCATCTAATCATACAATCAATAGCTTTTAGGAATTCCTGTTAATCTACAGTTTGAATGAAATCTCATTATCAGACCTGCAAAGTTTTAGTATAGTTTTTTTCCAACAGACTATTACTTTTTTAATGTCCCAACCTCAAGTAGAAATTCTGATCTTGAATTTGTCTTTTGGTGAAAAAAATTTATTTTAGTCTTTTTTATTGCTCCATTAATGTGATTTTCTTCTTTTCCAAGTAAGTTGTTGTCTTAAAAACGTGACTAGAGGGATCTTATTTGTTTCCACTCTGAGTTATAAATGTGAATACATTCAAGAGAAAAAGATGTACCATTGACGTTAAGTTTAGTAATTATTAAGCATTTATGTCCTAAGACTTTTTACATGTGCTTGATTCTGTTGTTTTCCATTTGTTTCTTTTTTTTCCCTTTCTATTACACTTAGAGAAACTTATGTAGAACAATTACAGGGAGAAACTTCTAATGACAGGAATGATAGAGCCATTCGAGTAGCAGCAAAGTGGTACAATGAACATTTGAAGAAAATGTCGGCAGAGAATCAGCTGCGAGTTATCTTCATAACCAATGACAGGAAAAACAAAGAGAAAGCCATAGAAGAAGGGATACCAGCTTTCACTTGTAAGTCTCCATGGAGACTGGACTGTTAGTTCATGTTTGCAAATGCATGTAAAAACTATCATCAGGCCCATAATCAGATGTTCATTTGACCATTTGGTATTTTCATAGTCCTATATAACTTAATGTGATATTTTTGTGTTTTTTTTTATTTCTCAGCATTTCTAAGCTAAGTGAGTTGTACCACCAGTGGCTATTAATTTCCCTATCAAGACTTGGAATTGGCTTAGCAATGAAAGCTTATAGATATACTTGACCCACTGCCTTTGGGCGTGACCACGTCAACAGAGGGCTTCCCCCCCACCAAAAAAAATTGACATATGTACTGTCACAAACAAAAGAAGGGGAAAAAACATATCTAAGGAGGAAAAAAAAACACATTTGAATTTATCAAGAACAAAAAACTTATTTTTCAGGTGAAGAATATGTAAAAAGCCTAACTGCTAACCCCGAACTCATAGATCGTCTTGCTTGTTTGTCTGAAGAAGGGGTATGTTTGAGTTTGTTTTATTTTGTTTTTGAAAAGTGAAATTATTAATGTATCCACTTCCGGATGTTAGGCTCATAGTTACCAAATTTAAAAATTGGAATATCAGTGGGTAAGCTGGAATTGGAATAGGAGTTGGGTTATAAACAAGAGTGGCTCTAATAGACTTCTTATCAAAATGTCCTAAAGACTTGACTTTCTCAAATAGCGCTCTTTACTGATATATCCTCAGCAACCCGAGTAGGGCCTGGCACAAGGTGACACTATCTGTTTGATTAATAAATGAAGGAATTCATGGCTGGCTTGTGATGAGTAGGTATTTGACAAAGAAGTGGTGGGCACTGCAGAGAGAGCATACAGTTGTAGCATCAATTCCATAGGAGGAGGGAGGGAGTCATAAGAGGTAGAACAGGAAGGCAAGGGGCCAGATAGTGTGGACTTAACAATTTATTCTGTTAGTAATTTTTAAACTGTCTTGTAAAGGTCTCCCTAAAAGGCTTCTATGAAGAGAAGTTAGCAGATAGGATTCTGGGCTCCCTACCTTATATTGTCAGGCTAAAAGACATTAAAGGTGGATGAGAGTGTGTCTAGGAGGAACAGAGGAGAAGGACCAGAATTGTTACTTATTTGGGAGACTACTCCAATTTCGATTTGTAAGATGATGCATTGTATCAAGGGCAAGATTAGAGGCAGAGGGATGAGAAAAGGGATCACTGCCATAGTGGACTTGAGAGGGAACCATTAAACTTTGTGAGCCAATATTTCCTTGTATGTAAAGTGTGCTTAGCAATAATGACTTCATAGTGTTGTTATTAGGGTTGAATGAGGTGATAACAGTTGTGTTCATAAAATTCTTATCTCAGTGCCTGGCAAACAGCTATGGTAAATGTAAATGGTAGATACTATTGATATAAAAATAGGTTTTATGTAATATAACATTATACATACATCCAGTCTTTACAGCATTTTCTCCATCCCTGCTTGTCTTCAACCAGCTACTTTACAAAACTAAATGGAAGTGAGAAAATAAAAGCTGGGCTTGATTTTTAGAATACAGATTTAGGATTATCCTGTCTAATGAGTAGCCACTAGTTGCATGCGGCTGTTTAAATTTAATTCAGGTTAAAACTTCAGTTTCTCAGTTGTACTAGTCAACTTTCAAGCAACCAGGAGCTACTTGTGCCTAGTGACTACCATACTGGAGATCACAAAAAGAACACTCCCTTTATCACATAGTTGTTTTGGTCTAGAAGAAGAAACAAGGAGTAATCCAACATTGGTGATTCACAGTATTTGATTATGCACTGTGGTAGGGTTAGTGTAGGATATGGTGAAATTACAGTTGACTCTATTGTAACACATGTGTGTTCCTCAAAGTCACTGTGCCATGCAAAATTATATAATGAAACCCACAGAGCTTAGGGAAAATGTGGTTAGGGAAACACTCAGAAACTTCATGAAGCGGTGAAAAGAGGGTTATCTAAATTTGAACAGAAAGCTGTTACACCAGATGAAGTGCTGTGGCTCGTAAAACACAGTGATCTGAAGTAACTGATAGATGTTTGAGAGTGTGTTTGTGTGTGCGCGTGTGGATTCAGCTTGGTTCAGCTAGGTGCAGTTTTCTGCAATCACCTGGTATTTTTTTTTTAACATCTTTATTGAAGTATAATTGCTTTACAATGGTGTGTTAGTTTCTGCTTTATAACAAAGTGAATCAGCCATACATATACATATATCCCCATATCTCCTCCCTCTTGCGTCTCTCTCCCACCCTCCCTACCCCACCCCTCTAGGTGGTCACAGAGCACTGAGCTGATCTCTCTGTGCTCTGCAGCTACTTCCCACTATCTATTTTACATTTGGTAGTGTATATATGTCACTGCTACTCTCTCACTTCATCCCAGTTTACCCTTCCCCCTCCCTGTGTCCTCAAGTCCATTCTCTACATCTGCATCTTTATTCCTGTCCTGCCCCTAGGTTCTTGATCACTATTTTTTCTTTTTTAGATTGCATATATATGTGTTAGCATACGGTGTTTGTTTTTCTTTCTGACTTACTTCACTCTGTATGACAGACTCTAGGTACAACCACCTCACTACAAATAACTCAATTTCGTTTCCTTTTATGGCTGAGTAATATTCCATTGTATATATGTGCCACATCTTCTTTATCCATTCATCTGTCGATGGACACTTAGGTTGCTTCCATGTCCTGGCTATTGTAAATAGAGCTGCAGTGAACATTGTGGTACATGACTCTTTGAATTATGGTTTTCTCAGGGTACATGCCCAGTAGTGGGATTGCTGGGTCATATGGTAGTTCTATGTTTAGTTTTTTGAGGAACCTCCGTACTGTTCTCCATAGTGGCTGTATCAATTTACATTCCCACCAACAGTGCAAGAGAGTTCCCTTTTCTCCACACCCTCTCCAGCATTTATTGTTTGTAGATTTTTTGATGATGGCCATTCTGACCGGTGTGAGGTGATACCTCATTGTAGTCTTGATTTGCATTTCTCTAATAATTACTGGTGTTGAGCATTCTTTCATGTGTTCATTGGCAATCTGTACATCTTCTTTGGAGAAATGTCTTTTTAGGTCTTCTGCCCATGTTTGGATTGCATAGTTTGTTTTTTTGATATTGAGCTGCTTGAGCTGCTTGTAAATTTTGGAGATTAATCCTTTGTCACTTGCTTCATTTGCAAATATTTTCTCTCATTCTGAGGGTTGTCTTTTGGTCTTGTTTATGGTTTCCTTTGCTGTGCAAAAGCTTTTAAATTTAATTAGGTCCCATTTGTTTATTTTTCTTTTTATTTCCATTTCTCTAGGAGGTGGGTCAAAAAGGATCTTGCTGTGATTTATGTCATAGAGTGTTCTGCTTATGTTTTCTTCTAAGACTTTGATAGTGTCTGGCCTTACATTTAGGTCTTTAATCCATTTTGAGCTTATTTTTGTGTATGGTGTTAGGGAGTGTTCTAATTTCATTCTTTTACATGTAGCTGTCCAGTTTTTCCAACATCACTTATTGTAGAGGCTATCTTTTCTCCATAGTATATTCTTGCCTCCTAAATCAAAAATAAGGTGACCACGGGCTTCCCTGGTGGCGCAGTGGTTGAGAGTCCGCCTGCCGATGCAGGGGACACGGGTTTGTGCCCCAGTCCAGGAAGATCCCACATGCCCCGGAGCGGCTAGGCCCGTGAGCCATGGCCGCTGAGCCTGTGCGTCCGGAGCCTCTGCTCCGCAACGGGAGAGGCCCGTGCACCACAAAAAAAAATTAAAAAAATAAGGTGACCACATGTGCATGGGTTTATCTCTGGACTTTCTATCCAGTTCCACTGATCTATATTTCTGGTTTTGTTCCAGTACCATACTATCTTGATTACTGAAGCTTTGTAGTATAGTCTGAAGTCAGGGAGCCTGATTCCTCCAGCTCCGTTTTTCATTCTCAAGATTGCTTTGGTTTTTGGTGGTCTTTTGTGTTTCTATACAAATTGTGAAATTTTTTGTTCTAGTTCTGTGAAAAATGCCATTGGTAGTTTTATAGGGATTGCATTGAATCTGTAGATTGCTTTGGGTAGTATAGTCACTTTCACAATGTTGACTCTTCCAATGCAAGAACATGGTGTATCTCTCCATCTATTTGTATCATCTTTAATTTCTTTCATCAGTGTGTTATAGTTTTCTGCATACAGGTCTTTGTCTCCTTAGGTAGGTTTATTCCTAGGTATTTTATTCTTTTTGTTGCAGTGGTAAAAGGGAGTGTTTCCTTAAATTCTCTTTCAGATTTTTCATCATTAGTGTATAGGAATGCAAGAGATTTCTGTGCATTAATTTTGTATCCTGCTACTTTACCAAATTCATTGATTAGCTCTAGTAGTTTTCTGGTAGCATCTTTAGGATTCTCTATGTATAGTATCATGTCATCTGCCAACAGTGAATCCTTGCATTCCTGGGGTAAACCCCACTTGATCATGGTGTATGATCCTTTTAATATGTTGTTGGATTCTGTTTGCTAGTGTTTTGTTGAGGATTTTGCATCTATGTTCACCAGTGATATTGGCCTGTAGTTTTCTTTCTTTGTGACATCTTTGTCTGATTTTGGTATCAGGGTGATGGTGGCTTCATAGAATGAGTTTGGGAGTGTTCCTCCCTGTGCTATATTTTGGAAGAGTTTGAGAAGGATAGGTGTTAGCTCTTCTCTAAATGTTTGATAGAGTTTGCCTGTGAAGCCATCTGGTCCTGGGTTTTGTTTGTTGGAAGGTTTTTAATCACAGTCTCAATTTCAGTGCTTGTGATTGGTCTGTTTGTGTTTTCTATTTCCTGGTCAGTCTTGGAAGGTTGTGCTTTTCTAAGAATTTGTCCATTTCTTCCAGGTTGTGTACTTTATTGGCATATAGTTACTTGTTGTAATCTCTCATGATCCTTTGTATTTCTGCCGTGTCAGTTGTTGCTGCTTCTTTTTCATTTCTAATTCTATTGATTTGAGTCTTCTCCCTGTTTTTCTTGATGAGTCTGGCTAATGGTTTATCAATTTTGTTTATCTTCTCAAAGAACCAGCTTTTAGTTTTATTGATCTTTGCTACTGTTTCCTTCATTTCTTTTTCATTTATTTCTGATCTGATCTTTATGATTTCTTTCCTTCTGCTAACTTTGGGTTGTTTTTGTTCTTTTCCTCTAATTCCTTTAGGTGTAAGGTTAGGTTTTTTATTTGTGATTTTTCTTGTTTCTTGAGGTAGGATTGTATTGCTATAAACTTCTGTCTTAGAATTGCTTTTGCTCATCCCATAGGTTTTGGGTTGTCGTGTTTTCATTGTCATTTGTTGCTAGGTATTTTTGATTTCCTCTTTGATTTCTTCAGTGATCTCTTGGTTATTTAGTAGCATATTGTTTAGCCTCCATGTGTTTGTAGTTTTGACAGATTTTTTTCCTGTAATTGATATCTAGTCTCATAGTGTTGTCGGAAAAGATACTTGATACGATTTCAATTTTCTTACGTTTACCAAAGCTTGAGTTGTGACCCAAGATATGGTCTATCCTGGAGAATGATCCATGAACATTTCAGAAGAAAGTGTATTTTGTTGTTTTTGGATGGAATGTCCTATAAATATCAATTAAGTCCATCTTGTTTAATGTATCATTTAAAGCTTGTGTTTCCTTATTTATTTTCATTTTGGAAGATCTGTCCACTGGTGAAAGTGGGGTGTTAAAGTCACCTACTATGGTTGTGTTACTGTCGATTTCCTCTTTTATGGCTGTTATCATTTGCCTCATGTATTGAGGTGCTCCTATGTTGTCACCTGGTATTTTTTAATATATCAATTGCATTGGAACACATTTGTGTTTTCAAAACAAACATTATAGGAGAATTGACTGAACTTAGCAAGGGCATCTAACCCCGATTTGGGATGTCAAGGCTTCCTGATAGAAGTAATGTCTAAGCTGAGCTAGGAGGGATGTTAACAAAGCAAATTGCTTTGAAACAGAGACATTTTAGCTACTTTATGTAAGGGAGTTAACCATGTATTAACATTAACTAGGGGAAGAGCATTTCATGCAGAAGGAACAGTAAGTTCAAAGTCTCTGAGGTTAGAATAAGTTGGCAAGATCAAGAAATAGCTAAAAGTGTGGCTGGATGGAGTGAGCAAGGGAGAAAATGTTAGGGATGAAGTCAGAAATGTAGGTAGAGACCAGATCATTTAGGGTGTAGTGAGTCATGGAAAAAAAACTGGATTTTAGCCCATGAGTGCTAGACAGCTGTTGAGCAGGAGAGTAGTAATATCCATTTTGGCTGCTCTAAGGAGAATAGATTAGAAGCAAGGTCCTCCAGTTAGGAGGATATTTTAGTACCCCTGGGAGACAAGACAGAAAATTGGATCACGGTAGCAGCAGTTAAGGTGGTGAGAAGTAGATCAGATATTGGGTATATTTTGTTGATACAAATATTTTGTTGATTTTAGGACTTGGTGATAGATTGGGGCTATGAGGAAATAATCAGTTAATTAATGTATTTTAATAGACCATATCATTAATTTATTTAATGGATCATAGTATTTAATAGGTCCATATTTTTTAAAAATAGGTTATATTTGTTTATATGATGGTGAGGATGTTATAGTAGAGAGGGGGGAAATTTGATTCCAGAGAGAGAAAGTAATTATAGGACAAAGTTGTTGAATAGAGGAGAGGAGATGCTCACATAGGTGAGCAGATTCAGTGGTAGGGAGGTGAAGTAGGTCTCAAGTGACTGCTTCTGATTCTCAGTGTGGAGATTGAGGTCCTTCATCTGAGAGTGAGGAAGGAAGACAAGGAACTTGGAGAGTTAAGCAGGAAAAAAGAAGGTGTAAAGTGATCTCCTCAGAAGGTAGGGAATTTAGGAAATGAAGAAAACTAAAGGAGCCAAGCAGTCAGGATTGTGGATGTTGAGGTCTTAGAGAATCCTGGAAGGTGTTGTGGTGGATCTACAGTAGACGCCAGCCTACCTCTATCTAACATCCTTAGCTGTTTAAAATAATCCAAATAAAAATAGCTTTTCTTGTGCTTTCAGGAACCACAGTCTTTTCATGCAGTTGAGGCTTTCCATTACCCTTTATATACCTACCCGCTCACTTGATCACCTAACTACACACCTTCATTCCAGGAGGCCTGGGTAGGGGTAGGGGGGTACACAGAGTTTCTTAGTGTTCTGCATCTGTAGCTGACACCTAAATATAATGAAATGGAAATGTTTGTGTATTTCTAAGAATAGAAAGCTTTTTTTTCTTACTGTGCTATGTTCATTCAAATTCATACAGTGGTATATACCATAATGTGATGGTTGTTTTAAAAAATACCTGATGGTGTTAATAGTTGTATATGGAGCATACAAAAGACTCACTACTAACTATATCTCTTGGTTTGTTTATTTCACAGAATGAAATAGATAGTGGAAAAATAATATTTTCAGAGCATCTTCCATTAAGTAAGCTACAACAAGGCATAAAATCTGGTGCATACCTTCAAGGGACATTTAGAGCTAGCAGGGAAAATTACTTAGAAGCTACAGTATGGGTTCATGGTGACACTGAAGACAATAAAGAGGCAAGTGTGTACATAAATTCCTTTTACACTAAAATGTTTTCTGTTCTTTTTTTTTCACAAGTGTTTAACATTTTTGTACAAGAAGTTAAGTTTGCTTTATCCTCCCAATTTATCAGCTTGAAGAAAGTTATGTGAAAGGTCGTAGATACTAGTAGAATTAATCACTTTTTCAAAAAACTGCTTATTGAGGAAAAGAACTATTAACCCACTTTTAAGAGAATAAAAATCTAATCAATAAAAAACCCCACTATGGTACCTTTATTTTCTGTATTATGATCTATTGTGGGAAATACTATTTACATAATGTATAATTGCTCTGGAGAGCTTCACACACTTTAAAGCAAATAGCAGTTGTTTTGGGGTGCTCACTATTGGGCAGGTACTCATCTCATTGCTTTGAATGCTGCATTTCATATATTTTCAACTCTGCCTGTAAGAGTAGGTACTCTCTTTTTTGTTTTACCAATCAGGACCCTGAGATTTAGAGAGATTAAGAAATTGTGGTACTAATGTAAGAGTTATGGTAGAGCCATGAACACAACCCATATTTTCTGACCATGTTTTTTCTATTTGCTATTGAGAAATTAAGAGGGCAGAGTAAAGGGCCTCACTATAAAGGAAGAAAATATATAAAGGAGGGGAAATAGAAACATAGAGACATCAGAATATATCTAAACTTCTGTAGGCAACCTTCCCATTATTATATTGCCTTTGAAAATACCTGGGCACGTGTCATTTGCTGTTTCACACAGATAATCTTACAAGGACTTAAAAATTTAAACCGAGCTATTCATGAAGATATTGTGGCTGTGGAGCTTCTTCCGAAGAATCAGTGGGTAGCACCATCTTCTGTGGTTTTACTTGACGAAGGTCAAAATGAAGATGATATGGAGAAAGAAGAGGAGAGAGAATGCATTGTATGAAACCAAGAAAGTTTTATTTTTTTGTCTGTGTAGCTTTGAATAAGTTGTTAATGTATTGTCTTTGGAAAAAATTAAACAAGTTTCATTGCTTTCAGATTTATTTTATTAATATTTATTTTATTCGCTAGGTATAATGAATAAAATTATAGTTCTGTCAGTTTAATAATATATGTCATACACATAGTTGATTTCTTTTCCTCTAAGTAGTCTGCTTTTAAATTAATGTCTTCTTTTGCTCAAATAAAACAAAGGTTTAAATACAAAAAGACTTGAGTATGAAACTTGAATTCTGACATTCAGGTGTACGGTCTGGCTGAATTAGTGAGGTTTAAGTAAATAAAAATTTAAAATTTTCTGAAATGCCTTTATGTAATGTTAAAGTTCCCTCAGCATAAGAGATGTACTTCTGGGCCCTTACAAATAGGTCTGTTTAATAATTCCTTCTCTATTACCATATTTATTATGAAGAGAGTGCTTTCAGGTGTTTCTTTTGACCTAAAGTCTACCTGATATGACCTATTTATTTTCCCATTTTAGAATTACAACAATAATACAATTAGTTGGAATTCACACAACATTAGTAGTAGTTCTCTTTATATGAATTATATTCACTACTCTGGAGTCTTACTATAACATTATCTTTGCAGAGTCCAGGCCATAAGAGAGTGTTAGAGGTGAAATACCATAAGGTTCTTCTGCTGTTTCTAATAAAAACTATTATTTGTTTGGGTTTATATTTTGGATAAGGACGAACCTTTAAAGATACATCTCTTTTTTAATGAATTAATGAATGCCACTCAGCTAATTATTGAAAACTAGTACTAAAATCCTAGTCTTTTAATTACCAGACCTGTGCATGTGTGTGTGTGTGTGCACGCACATGTATGCAAGTCAGTAAATCTTCATATTAAAACTGCAGAGTCCAGTTCTGACATATTTATTCAGTTACTTTTGTTTTTTTGTAGTGCTTTACTATGGAACTGTTTTTGTAGTTTTGTTTGGCATGCTCTTGCCTAGAATTTTGAAGCATCAAAATTCCTTAGTTTTATGTCATAATTTACTGCCTGAGAAAGTACCTGTGTTCTAATTTTGAAGGGAAATTGTCTCATTATCCTTACAGGAAAGATAACTGAAGATTTTTACTTTTATTTTTACATCTCAGCTTAAGACTGCTGTAAGTGAAAAAATGTTAAAGCCTACAGGTAGAGTTGTTGGAATAATAAGAAGGAACTGGAGACCATATTGTGGCATGCTTTCCAAGTCTGATATTAAAGAGGTGAGTAAAGAGCATGTTGCTATGTAATAGAAAATGAAATACATTGAATAGAACTTACAGCCCTCACTCACCTTGCCCCCATCCCCAGCCTTTTTTGTATGTGTAAAATCTTTTTTCCTAATTTTCTCTAGTCAAGAAGACATCTCTTTACTCCTGCTGATAAGAGAATCCCTAGAATTCGGATAGAAACCAGACAGGCCTCTACATTAGAAGGGCAGAGAATTATTGTTGCTATTGATGGTTGGCCCAGAAATTCCAGATATCCAAATGTAAGCTTGAATTAATCATTTTATTTTAGAATATTTAATTAAAACTTTGGGAATAAAGTTGCTTCTTTTACTGAAAATAGAATCTGCTTTTGTATAAAATACATACTGAGATCTAGAAGTATTTCACAGTTACCTGGTAAGTGTACGTCCAAGCTGAAAATTAATTTTAGGAAATTCCAATGTGAATCATTTGGTGACTTTTACTCAGACTTCCTAACAAATAACTTTTGGTGACAGCTACTACAAAAACAGCATTTGAGACCTAAGTAGATTGTAAATAAACAAATTTGGAAGATAGGATATTTGAAGCACATTTTAAACTTGAAAAATAATAGAAAATAAACAGACACCTTTTTATATGAGAACCAGGCCCTTGGGAAGTCTCCCCCATAAATCATTTGAGAAGTCTTTGTCATTTTTAGCTTTAATTTACCTAGTTGTCATTTTTAAGAAGTGTGGAGAACATTTAGAAATACTAAAGTGATATGTAAATGTTCAGGGATTTAATGTGATAGTAAAATATAAATTGCCAAACAAAAAGCTGTAAAATACACCTTTCTAATAATATCTTTTGGTTTTAGGGGCACTTTGTAAAAAATTTAGGTGAAGTCGGAGACAAAGAGACTGAAACGGAAGTTTTGTTACTTGAGCATGATGTTCCCCATCAGCCTTTCTCACAGGCTGTTCTTAGCCTTCTACCAAAGATGCCCTGGAGCATCACTGAGAAGGTATGTTGAAAAGAATTCTTAGTGAATCACTGTATCTGAGCTACTAATTTTGTTTGATTTCTGTATGTGTTTTTTTAAAATATGTAGAAACCGTAGTTCCCTCCTCCCCTGCATTTAGTTTGGTACAGAACTCTTAGGTATCATGGAAATCATTTGCTTTACTGAAAGACAGACTTTTCTAGGGGACAGACATTAGCTTATGTCAAATTTTCCTAAGATGAAGAGTTCACAAGTTATAAATCATGATGTGCAGTTATAATTAAGAAATAAAGCTGTTTTTTTTTAATTTATAGATATTGTTGATTGCATAAGAGCTTGTGTTACATCTGTACCACCAAAATAGTTTTTTCTTTCTTAATAATGTGGCATCTTCTAGGACATGAAAAACAGAGAAGACCTGAGACATCTGTGTGTTTGTAGTGTGGACCCCCCAGGATGTACTGATATAGATGATGCTCTCCATTGTAGAGAACTTGAAAATGGAAATTTGGAGGTATTCATAATTATAATGACGTTCTATCCAAATATAGTTCTGGTCTTGAGTTAATTTTCTTTTGACCTATTGTAGAATTTGTTTGTGAGTTATTTATGTCAAGTAGAGTCAGTTGTAGCTGCAGAGACTAATGGACATGTAAAAAATTGAAATGGTAACTGTGACTAAGGTCCTTTTTCCTTTTGGCCGTATTTCTTCTCATTAGAACTCCATTAGTACATTTACCCAATTAAGCATGTTGACATCCTTTTTATCTTTTTAAGGTTGGTGTTCATATTGCTGATGTTAGCTATTTTATTAGACCAGGAAATGCATTGGATCAAGAATCAGCTAGAAGGGGAACAACTGTGTATCTTTGTGAAAAGGTAAATATATTAAATTTAGAGTGGAATTTTGATACATCATTTCCATCATCTGTTTTATTCTTAATAATAAAACCATCTGAGGTATTTCCTGAGAAGAGGACAGCCTCAGTATATAGTGAAATATGAAATACTACTTTGTTAATTGTGCAGTTTGTCAAAATCATGGGCACTTTTGGATTCTTGAACAGTCTGGAATAGTACATGAATTAGCTAAAAGACATACATAGAATAAGATGGCCTTAAATCAGTGAAAATATTGCAATGTGTTTTGTTATTGAGTGACCCAAATAACAAGTAGACGTAGTTGATATAAATTGTTGTGTAGCATTTAACTTATTATTGGTGGGTAATTAATATATTTTCTGTTTCTTATATATAGTTAAGTCGAGTCTGTTCTGTCACAATTTACCATTTATTCTTCATTAAGTATGCTCCCATAAACTTACAGAGAAAAATTGTGAAAGTAGAAGGGAAAGTTAAGCTTAGTCTGTGGTAAATTCATTGTCAAAGTTCTTCTGTGTAGCTTTTTTCCATAAAATTTTAGTGTTTCTCTTTTTTTAGAATGTTGAAAACACCATGTAGTTTGTGTGAAGTATTGGAGGAAGGTCCAGTCGTAGAGCTATTAGGGCCTGTGTCTGTTATCTGGTACAAACGTATTGTACAGACCAGAGATTTCAAAGTTTCAGAGCACAGCTAGGTGGGTAGTGTAGAGAACTTAAACTTAGACCGACTGACATGAAATCCAGTTTTCTTTCATTGCTTCCCTCTTGTAAAAATTGTGTGTAACTACTTTTCTAGAAATAGACTTTTTATTTCACATTTTCTCACTTCTTTTCACAAAGGCCTTTTTTTCCCCCTTGTAAGTTCAATGCTATTGATATTTGAGAGTAGAACCTCAAAAAACATGTGGAGACAGCTCGGTAATCCACAACTCTATTTTATTTGTTCCAGAGGATTGACATGGTTCCAGAGTTGCTTAGCTCTAACTTATGTTCCCTAAGATCTAACGTTGACAGGTACTTATCACATTTCTTCATAAAAACATAGTATTTACTTCTATAACTGATTCCCATTAACAGATACCATCTATTTTTCCTCATAGGTTGGCATTTTCATGTATTTGGGAAATGAATCACAATGCAGAAATCTTAAAAACAAGGTTTACCAAAAGTGTCATTAATTCAAAGGTTGGTTTCATGGTTACTACTTCATGTTTAACATCTTTGGTGCTTTTAACAATGTTCTAGATTGTTTTGAAAAAGTTAGGCTTATTAATAATAAGAAGAAGTTTTTCCCCAGTGTTGCAGCAAACTCTAGTTGTTTTCAGTTACTTGCTTAATTTTTGCTGTTATTTAGAAATGAGTTTATTCCTGTATTCAGAAACTTACCAAGCCTATATACTTGAGGAGACCAAGTAGGTTTCTTTTAGCCCTAACTCAGAAACTCCAGTGTTTGAAGTTGTCCCAGTTTATAACTGGTTAGTATTTTAAAAGATGGCATGTACACCGTCTCCTTGTTCCTCACACTTTCTCACTGAAATAATGTGATAAATCATGGTTGAATTCCAGTAGGACTAGCCTGAGCTCGATGTTCACACAGAACGGAGCCAGATTATGTTTCTCATTCTTCTCCTTTTTTTAATACTTTTCCCCAGATTCCCTTGTGTTCTCATTTTGCCCTGAATCTACCTCTGATGTTTGCCAAACCACTTTTCTTCCAATGATCTGTTTTCCAAGTTTGCCGGCTTTTTCTCTCCCTTTGACATCATTCTTTTCTAATCAGCTAGTGATTGGAAAGAAAGCAATGTTAAACTGACAGATAGTAATGTGGGAATGATTTAAATTTTCCTAGATTAGTATTTTTAAATAGGATGAGTTTATAATTCTCCTAGACTTGGTCAGTGTAACAAAATTATATGAAAAAAAAAATTAGTAAGCATATAACAGAAAACATTTTTAGATGGGGAACTCTTATCCCCTAATAGATAAGTTGGTTCTCCCAAGAATCTGACCTGGTCTGCATCACCTAACTCTCTTGTACTATTCCTGATTTTTACTCAAAAAGCTGCTTAGAAAAAAAAAAGCTAAAAAATGGTGTTTTACATAAGGAGGGAAATAGGAACAGAGGTACTATTTGTATTGTAATTGGAAATTAATGTTTTCTACTATGATTTTTCCGATTCTTAGGTTAAATACCTAATTTTGGGTATTTAGTAGATTTCCTATAAAACACAATGTCTAGACTATTACAATTTTATTAATTATTTGCTGTGAGTAAGGCAGTATTGGTTCTCCGGGAAGGATTTCACTTTACAGTCATTATCAGAGAATCTAACCTTCCTTTTATTTTATTTTAACATTACCTAAGTATTTATACATTAACTGAACTATGAGTAAATAGTTTAAACTATTTACTAACCATTCTACCATTTTATTTTGTTTTAACATAAGTTCGCTTATGTTGTGTAATGCATCAGATAAGAGTAAATGAACCAGAAATCATAGGTGTGGAGTATAAATATTATAGATAGGAATCTCTTCTTTTGTTATTGATTTTAGGTTTTCTGAAATCATGGATTTTATATAGTGGAAATATGAGAACATAGTAAGCCAGTTTTTATAAGCATTGTATTAACATATGGTTTCTTTTTTAGGCTTCCCTTACATATGCTGAAGCTCAGATGAGAATTGATTCAGCAACCATGAATGATAGTATTACTACTAGTCTCCGTGGACTAAATAAACTAGCTAAAATTTTGAAAAAAGGAAGAATTGAAAATGGGTACATTTCAAAAATAGTTATTAAGATTTGTCTTAATTCACCTATCCTGGCATTAAGCTAACTTGTGAACTCTTTAAAGTGTTTTATCATGGACAGTGATGAATTATTTAATAGGCTGAATAGGGGCTCTTAAGTAGAAACATTCCGTTTCTTCTAGATACCTTTTTAAATATTAGCAGCTTGATTCTGGACTTGATTCTGGTTTGTTCAAGAGTTCTGTTGTGTCAAAGATCTTGATATGTTTGAGTTAAAGATCTTGAAGAAATTCTAGGAAGGCAAGATTGTCTTAAGACTGTTCTATTTGGATCATTCCTGATTTTAATTAGAAATGAGTTTCAAGATTGAACATTGGTTTTCAGATATTAAAATAAATATAGATGAAGTCCTTCTTGCACTTAGAGTTGGAAGAGATTTTAGAGGTTGTTTAATCCAACACCTTCATTTTTTTTTAACGTTTTTTTTTTTTTAATTTTTATTTATGTATTTATTTATTATTTTTGGCTGTGTTGGGTCTTTGTTTCTGTGCGAGGGCTTTCTCTAGTTGCGGCGAGTGGGGGCCACTCTTCATCGCGGTGCACAGGCCTCTCACTGTCGCGGCCTCTCTCGTTGCGGAGCACAGGCTCCAGACGCGCAGGCTCAGTAGTTGTGGCTCTCGGGTCTAGTTGCTCCGCGGCATGTGGGATCTTCCCAGACCAGGGCTCGAACCCGTGTCCCCTGCATTGGCAGGCAGATTCTCAACCACTGTGCCACCAGGGAAGCCCCCAACACCTTCATTTTTTAAATGATTAAGAGTTACCTAGAAGCAGTCTTACCAAAGATCTGATTGCTAGCGGCAGGTTTACAACTTTTAGCTGTTATATCATGGCATTTGCCAAACTGCAGAGGAGTTTTAAGGAGTATCCAAGTACCCAAACTTGTTGAAATAGTTAGAAGAAATTTGATTCTTGAAAAACATCAACTGTCAGAGTAAAGCAGGTTCTTGAGCCTTTCATATGTTGGTCTCTGGGTTCCTGTGCCCATCTAGGGTAGGGTCACAAGTAGTTACTAAAAGTGTTTTTGTTGGGGAGTGCAAACTCTAGATCTGTGCTGTTTTCATAAGATGTGCCTATTTAAATTAAAATTCATTAAAATTAAAATAAAAAATTCAGTTCCTGAGTCACACTAGCCATATTTCAAGTCCTCAGTAGCCACATTTGGCTAGTGGCTACCATGTTGGACAAGGTGGATTGAGAACATTTCCATCCCTGCAGAAAGTTCCATTGGACAGTGTTGTTCTAGGCATTTATGCTGAGCCAACCCTACCTCTACTCACACTTCAGTTTTCTGGGAATTTTCTCCTGAAACTTGGAACTATATAAGGATAATTTGGATGTAGTAAAACCCAATGAAATTATTGCTCAAGTTTGTCCTTAAGATGTAAATAAGAGGAGTATAGTTAGATTTCTTTTGTAATACAAAACAACACATTTTTCATCAAGTATTCGTTTATTGAAGGTTTTCAGTATGCCAGGCATCAGAAGAAAGTTTGTTGTAAAAGCAAAGTGAATAAAACAAATTGAAACTGTATTTATTTTGGCAGTTTTAAAGTAAGAGATGTAAATTTGCATCTGTAACAGCTTCCGCTAATTAGGACAGGAAAGATATTTCGTTAACTTGAACACTGTACTTCTAGTTTTGTAAGTATTGATAGATAGTCATCTACTGGTAAAACATATCATCGAGTCTTCTCAGTCTTAGGATGAATAGAGAAAGGAATCAGTAAAAAAAAATTGGTGTCTTTCACCTTCTTAAAGGATGTGTTGTGTCTTAAATTATATTTATCATATGTCTATGTTAAAGAATAAATGTCACGTTTTAAATGTTCTGTGAAGAAAAAGTGATCAAAATGTGATTAGTATACCTTGCTCTTTAGGTCAAGATGTATAGATTAACACAGATTAATTGTGGTTTAGAACCTTATTGTAACTTATGCATGGAAAGAAAGGAATATTTGTCGGGATTCCCTCTCTAGTATTTCTTCTGTAGTTCTTCTAATAAAGGTGAAGAGTCAAGGGGAAAAAGGACTTGGAATCCCACTTAACTTGCCCCAAATCATCTTTTTCCCTTTTTTGTGATTGTCCAAAGTTACCCAGCCTCATTAAAATTCTTAGTTTTAGGTTGATTTGGAGCTGACCTGATGAAAATAGCATCAAGGTGTGTAGAAACATTATACTTGCCTTGCCTTGTGGGAATTTACTTTTCAAAGGAGAACTTGCCAAATCATTAAATGAACTGTGCATGTAAAGCACTTAGCCTAGTGCACTCTCTGACCCACAGCACTCAGATATTAATAGCCATTAGTGTTTGTGACATTAGTTGTAGTTTGTCTCCTCTCCTTGGTTGAGTGTATGTGGAAGATACTTTCGAACTGGGGATCTTCTGATGTTACTGATCTACCCATGGCAGCTTCCCTTTTGCCTCTCTCCACCATCCCTCACCCTAATACATTGTTTCCTATAGTAAATAAAATACTATTGATTACCTTCTTTATTTATAAAACTGATTACAAACTCTTGTAGCTAAGTAAAAACTCAGTTTCGGTACAGAAGTCATTCAAATCCTGAGAAACACAAGGACTCATTTTGTTGTGTTGCTACTGTCCTCCCTTTTTAAATGCATTTTAGAGCTGTAAAATATTAGGCTATCCGTGAAAATGGAACATAAAACTTAGCAGATGTTCATAAAGCTTTCATAAGAAAAACTGTTATGCACTTGCTCTAATCATTTTCTGTTTTAAAAGAATCACTTCCAGAATTACATCTGTTACTGCTCACATGACTGATTCACCTCTTTATCTTATTTAGGGCTTTGACTCTTTCTTCTCCAGAAGTTCGATTCCACATGGACAGTGAAACTCATGATCCTATAGATCTGCAGACCAAGGAACTTAGGTATGCAATTTTTTTGATGGGTAGTAGATAAGATTTTGATTTTAAGGTAATATCTAGTATATATATTAATAAAACATATTTGTACCCCAAATATCTATTTTTAGTAGGGTTATGATTTCTACAGAGTTTTTTTTACTTATGAAATATAGAGAAAAGTAAATGATTTCACTTTCTAGTCTTTTTTATATAAAACCTATGTATCTTATTTATAAGATAAATATTATAAAAGGAAAACTGCCAGTTTGGTTTGTCTTAATGTGTGGTATATTAGAACTTGACTAGTAATAGCTATGGTAAGTAAAGGAAGATTACCCTCATTAATTTCTTATGTATTTAATAGAGAATATACTGTGATAGGGTAGAATAGTGGCCAAACACTGGGCTTTGAAGCCAGACTGCCTAGATTTGGATCCCACTTCTGCCAGTGACTCCGGTCAAGTTATTTGACCTCTCTATGACTCGATTTATTTGTCAGTAAAATAGGATTGGTAATGGTACCTACCTCATAGGGTGTTGCGAAGAATAGTCAGAGGTTAGGTATTGTTGTTACAGTTTTATTGATTTGGGCTAAGATTTAGGGAGCAAGGTTGTTTTGGATTAAATCAGAGTTAGGCCTCTTTTCCATGCCTGTTATGTAAGGTGATCTGAAATTAATCATGCATTTACACTTTTCTAGTAGATGACCAAGGATTAAAAATGGGAATATTCTCAAGTTTGTTAGTTAGGACCAGTGTGTGCGTTATAGCATTAGAGCTAAAATTTAAAAATACCTTTGGGTGAATTTCTGTGCAAATAAGTCTAATGTTAACAGGAACAGTGAACCCAATACCAAGGGCTTTTTTGAGGAAGATCTTGAATCTAGTTTTGCCAAAGCAGAACATCACCCATTTCTTCTTACCAAGAAGAAAAACCACATTTCTAAGAGATTGTCCCATAGTTTTAAAGGTACAATTAGAGGTCTTCCTAATATTAAAAAAAAAAAATTAATATATTTTAGGAATCTTGTCAAGAAGTTATAAGATGTTGTTAAAAATGGAAACATGAATGACAGATTAATAATGCATGTTCAGTAACTTGGGAGAAAGAAAGCACTATTAAACAACACAGATCATTTACTAAACTAAATATTAAGTGGACATAGGCTATGTAGAATGAAAAACAATATCACATTGGTTAAGAGCTTTGAAGTCAGATTATATGGGCTCAGATCCTGTTTCTACTGATAATTCTAATCTTGAGCAAGAGAATAATGTTACACATCTTTAGTTTTCTCACCTGCAAAACAGGACTAATATCTATATCCATATATATATATATACATATGTGTGTATATGTGTATGTATACACACACACATATTGCAATGTATATAGCACTTATAGCACAATGCCTGGGCCATAATACGCACCCAAAATAGCTATTTTAAATATCTCTTCGTTTTGGGGTGAAAGTTTATTAGTGAAAGTTTTCATTTTTTTAAAGCCAAAATTGATATGACCTAAATAGCTTTTAATTCTTAGAAAACTTTATTTCTGTGGACTTATAATTGAATAAAAATCTCTTTGTACTCAGTATAAAGAGGTGAAAATGCTTATGATTTAGATTTTATATATTACTAGAGTTACTAAAGCTTCTGGTTTTTTTTTTTTTTTTTTGGCGGTACGCGGGCCTCTCACTGTTGTGGCCTCTCCCGTTGCGGAGCACAGGCTCCGGACGCACAGGCTCAGCGGCCATGGCTTACGGGCCCAGCCGCTCCGCGGCATGTGGGATCTTCCCAGTCCGGGGCACGAACCCGTAGTCCCCTGCACCGGCAGGCGGACTCTCAACCACTGCGCCACCAGGGAAGCCCAAAGCTTCTGTTTTTTATTGCCATTTGTAAAGTCTCTTCTAGCGTGAGATTTACTCATGGAGTAGATGCCTAGTAAGAGATCGTTAGCACAGTAGCTGAGAAATGAAAGGGATACTAAGTTCTTAAAAAAACACATGTGCATACACACATGAATGTTTACATAGGAATTTTCATTATCTCTTGGTAGAGAAGGTAACCTGTGAACGATATATAGAAGTCTCATTCTTTTTCCTTATTTAACGATTTTGCCATTGGCAGAGAAACAAATTCCATGGTGGAAGAATTTATGTTACTTGCCAACATCTCTGTTGCAAAAAAAATTCACGAAGAATTTCCTGAGCATGCTCTGCTTCGAAAACATCCTGCCCCTCCTCCATCAAATTACGAAATTCTTGTTAAGGCAGCTAAATCCAAGGTAAGGTCACATAGTTTGAAAAAGCATCTGTATTTGTGTAGTGATCCAGCCATTGCACTGAACAATCTATATTTACATTTCCATAAAAATTTTGTTGTCTCCTGATGCAAAAATATGCCCGTAGTTCTTTCAATTAAAAAAAGAAGTCATCTAACTTGGGTGTGGTCATCTCTTCGCACCTTGAAATCATTTGTTTAATAAAATCCTTTAATGTCTTTAAATAAAGAGAGCCCTATACTAAAGCCAGATATTCCAGACTAAGTTATTTATAATATCCTGAACGTATTAAGCTCTTCCATATCTCTGTGCCTTTACACATGTTTTTTATGCCTGTATTATTTCATGCCTCCTCCAAACTGTCTACCTTTAGAGACTTAACAGATAGTTTTTTTTTTCTCTTTATCTTCAACTCACTTAAGCCCTCTTTATGTCATGTCCCTAAGAAAGAAGTCCATTTTTGCATATGTGGAAAAAAGGAAAAACATAGAAAGGGCACCCGTTTCCTCAGCCCCTTATGCTCCCTGCCTCTGGTTAGTAGACTTATTTAGGCATGATTATCCCTACACTTGGGGTGACTGTGGCTTGGATTTCAGGGTATTATTCTAACAGGATGACGTTGATTTCTGATTTTTCAGACCTTTATGGTGGGCCTGCTCCTATCATATCCATCAGAACAGAATCAGCTTCTCCTCTGCTCTAAGGATTGTACTGTAAATTGGAGAATTTTCTCTTACTGTCCTATTTCTTTCTATGACCTGGGTAGAGGAAGGAAGATATACGTATTTTTGCCTCATCTCCCAAAGTAAAACAAGCAGCCAGTTGCTGTATCAGCACTTTGAGCTGTAGTAACCAATACAGTTTTATTTTGCCTCTGATCTTCTACTTTGAATGGAGGGAAACTCTGCAGAGAAAATCCAGATATGCTGAAAAATATCCAGATCTACTTTGATTTTTTTCTGCCCCAACAGAGATAAGGCAAGTACAGATTGGACTTTGAGAGATAGCACTACTGCTCCCAATATTCTCTTCCCCTTGAAATTTCTTAAGAATGTTGATACTGTAGTACCTTCAAATGCGTTCAGAAAAATTTAAGGTTTACTGTTGCAAAAACCAGCCATTACTTTTTATGACTTTATTTTTAGTTCTCCTAGGTTTAGGATAAAAGATATAAACACTTAATATGTGGTCAAAAACCACCATATTTGTTCAATCTGATTGGTTATATTTTGAAGACATGCTGGTAGTGATTTTAAAATGTTTAATATGATGCGTTTTCCCCTCTTTTTTATCCACAGAATTTGGAAATTAAAACTGATACAGCCAAGGCTTTGGCTGACTCTTTGGACCGGGCTGATTCACTTACCTTCCCGTATCTAAACACCCTGTTAAGAATATTGGCAACTCGCTGCATGATGCAAGCTGTGTACTTCTGCTCTGGAATGGATACTGATTTTCATCACTATGGCTTAGCGTCCCCAATATACACACATTTTACTTCACCCATCCGAAGGTACTTTTTCCTTATGAAATTAGAGATAGAAAACAGTTGATTTCAAATTTTAAAAGGACATTTTAATGCTAACATAGCATGATTCTTATTTCTCCTTCATATATCTAGATACGCAGACATCATCGTTCATCGGTTATTGGCTGTGGCTGTCGGGGCTGACTGCACTTACCCAGAGTTGACAAACAAACACAAGCTTGCAGAATTATGTAAAAATCTCAATTTTCGGCACAAAATGGCACAGTACGCTCAGCGTGCATCTGTGGCTTTTCATACCCAGGTATTTGCCTTCTATCACTAATGTTAGAAATGAAGTTTCGTTCACTTTTAATTGCAGAATTTTTTTTTTTTGTTAACTTCAAAATATCTTAAGACAATCCTTGATAAGGTTGTATGCTTTTTTACAGTTATTTTTCAAAAGCAAAGGAATAGTAAGTGAAGAAGCTTATATTCTATTTGTGAGAAAGAATGCTCTTGTGGTGTTAATTCCAAAGTATGGATTAGAAGGTACAGTGTTTTTTGAAGAAAAGGACAAACCAAAGCCACGGCTTACTTACGATGATGAGGTACAGTATTTCTAATGTTTTTATTTTGGCTTTTTTTGGAGGGGGGACAGTTGCAAATGGTACCTATAAAGGGTAAAATTATTTTTGTACCCTACCGAACTTTATGCTAGCTAAGCTTATCGTTTTACTCACTATTTCTCAGCTCAGTGTTTCTTGCCATATACAAAAGTTTTTCTTGATTTCTTTCTTTTATACCATGAAAAGTTTTCCCCTCTAAGGAAAACTTGAATTATGCTTTGTCCCTAGTGGACAAATGGATTAAAGTAAAGGAATAAATGGCTGTTTATAGCTCCAAGAAGGGAATTTTTTCAACCAATTCCAAGTGTCTCTTACCTGACACACTCCCTACTTCCCTAATCTTAGTAGAACTACAGAACAATAAATTCTGCCCACATTACCTTTGTGCTCCTGTATAACACCAACAATTTGCTAATTAAAGGGGTGAGAATCCTACAGTTAATGAATATATATTGGGACCACATTAATGAAAGGGGGAGGTTTGCACATAATTAGGTCATATGTATGAGTTTGTTAGATTAGTGGTTTTTGTTATGTTGAACACCTAGATACTGAATAAATATTGAAGTTATTTTAGAATTTAAACTTTTAAATTAATATGGAAGATAAATTATAAAGAATTAGAACCAAGCCTCAAGTGTAAGAAAGCAATTAAAAATAGTAAAATGTGTTTTGTTTAGATACCATCACTTAAAATAGAAGATACAGTGTTTCATATATTTGATAAAGTTAAAGTGAAAATCATGTTAGACTCATCTAATCTTCAGCATCAGAAGATCCGAATGTCCCTGGTAGAACCACAGGTAAGACCAAACTTAGAGTGTCCATGTTGTGGTGGAATAAACAGTATGTATTTTGTGAAAGAGAGTGATATAGTCATAAGTTATTCCTGTTTAAGGATAGAATCCTGTAAGTATTGTGGAAGACAAATATCTGCATAGGAAATCCTATTTTCTCACTGATTTCCTTAGGCCATGGGAACCCAGGCATCTGGGCTTCTTCTGAGGTCCTTGGGGCCAAAAGTGGAGTTCTGAGATCTGCCTAGTTCTTTCTGAAATCCGCACTTTTGAAGATCAAGTTAAAGTGTGTTTCCACCTAAGACATTGGTTCTTAACCTTGGCTCTGCCCCCGACACACCTGAGGCCTCTGATCCTGACAGAGTGGCTCACAGCTAGGATAAATTGAACGTTTTGGTTAAACCCACCCTTCCCAAATGACATGCTTCTACCTGCTGAGATCATGTCTGCCTTTTACATTCTGAACCACTGTTCCTTTGTGTGTGAAATACATACCAACACATATATCCTGTGGAAAATCTGCTCCTTCTTCCCCCTACCACCCCTGCATCTTTTTGAACTTAAAAGCGTCAGTGGGGAAGGGGAAGATGAGAAAGATTTATTCCTTATTTTACGCTTTTACTCATCTATTTTTCCCATTTGCATTACTTTAGATACCAGGAATAAGCGTTCCTACTGATACTTCAAACATGGACATTAGTGAACCAGAGACAAAGAAGAAGAAGCTTCAAAAATAGCTACAGTCAAGAAAAAAAAAGCTTCAAAGATTGGTTTCCTTAAAAAAAAAATCTTGAGGGAACACTTGTAAACCTAAGAAGTGTGTGATAGTTTGTTACTTCTAAGCACATTTTAATAATTTTTGAAATTTGCATTTTTATTGAACTGTTGACTGTGTCTGTCCCATCATACTACTTCCTTTCTGGATTGAACAGAACTATTTATGCAGAAAAATTCGATTGAATAACCATCACTTAAATAGTGACAGGATAACAACTTGAGGGATCTGTAAAGATCATTTAAAGGGAGCACTCATCTGCTCACTGAAGAGGAGATGAATTTTGCATAAGTAATTTGATTATCTACTATTGATAGAAAAAAACTGTAATTTTCCTATGGAGAAAATATAACATTTTTAGAAGGAACAGTCTATTCTTTCTGAGTCTTGAAAGCTGTCAGTGTGTGGTACGGCAGTTTTTAGATTTCAAGACAGTGAAGTCAGGAGCTGTCAGGGACTTCAGCATTTAATCTCCTTTGCCACCTTTAATTTACCTGACTTATACTAAGTGTTCCTGTACTGTTAAAAAGCCTCCTGCATTTTATTAGTGGTTCTTGAACAGCTGTGAATGTTTGGGAATTGGGTGTTGAAGGAAGGTGAAGTAGAATATTTTGATCTAACTGGAAAAATAGTTTTTTTTTAATACCAGATAATAAGTGTGATCATCATCCTTGACCTTCAGCTCAAATATCTCCCCGAAAATAAGGCATTAGGGTTCAAAGAAAGAATAGAGATGGCCCTTTAAACATCACATCGTGTTACTTATAAAATAAGGAGGCAATTAATAATGGCTTTTAAATTGCATATATATCAGATTATGGAGGAAAGGAGGGGTTGCATGAGGACATTAAAGGGAACAGATTGAAGTACTGCTACTTGGTGTGCCCGTGCCTACTTCCTTGTCAACCACAAAGATTATTAATGATAAAATAGGTGTCTTCAAGAATATTTCGAGATAGAGTTACCTTAAAACATTTTACTTGGCTCATTCAATTTCTGAAGTACCGACACTGTACCAGGTTCCTCACCAGTCAAGTAAACGATCTCTGCCCTGAAGGAGCTTGCAGTACAGTGAGAAGTGACTGGCGAACACATCGGCAGGTGTAGTAAGTGAGAATAGTTCCAATGTGTACATTCAGGCACTTCAGTAATTAAAATGATTGTTCCCATTTCCTGTTACTGAGGAAAACATCCATACATTGAGGCAGAACTTGTTTCATTCGGAGAGCCTTGAGGGGACTAACGCCTAAAGCGGTGGGCAAGCCTTTTCTGTGAAGGCCGGACAAGTCAGGCTGTGCCAGCCGGGTGGTTTCTGTCACAACCATAGCTCTCCACGCACTCCTCTGCTCTTACAGAATGAAAGCAGCCACGGACTATATGTAAACAACCGAGCATGGCTACGTTCCAACAAGACCTTGTTTACGGGCAGGGAAATTGAAATAATTTCCTAATTTTCATGTGTTTAACAAAATACTACTAAATTCAATTTCCATGCTGCACCTTTCCCCCCAGCCATTGAAAAATTCTTTGCTCATGGGCCATAGTTTACCTGCAGTCGAGGAAAAGGAAGGCTTCTGGGTAAAACAAGGCTATGCTGACCTCACATCTGTCTTTCCAGGTTTGTTTTCTTACACCTCTTCTATGAAGAAGGCCTGCTTCAGGCTCTAGTCCCTGTTGAGTAGTTCAAGATGACCAGAAACCTTATTTTCACCCTGAAGCCTCTTCCTTGCTAATCTGAAATGCTTTGAATGCCACTACTTATGCTACACAGCTGACATGAAATAGTTCATTTAAAAAGCACTGTTTGGGCTTCCCTGGTGACGCAGTGGTTGAGAGTCCGCCTGCCGATGCAGGGCACACGGGTTCGTGCCCCGGTCCGGGAAGATCCCACATGCCGCGAAGCCTGCGTGTCCAGAGCCTGTGCTTCGCAATGGGAGAGGCCACAACAGTGAGAGGCCTGCATACCGAAAAAAAAAAAAAAAAAAACCCTGTTTGGTAAGGACTATTATCCCCATTTAACCCGTGGGAGATTGATGGTTTACACCTATTTTGGGTCGTAAGTGACAGAGGAGGATTTGAATCCAAGTTACAATCACAACTTTGTTGTTTCTTGAGTTTTGCTATTAAAAAAAACACAGCCAGGGAAGCACCTACCCTTAGGATCTAGAATTCCTCTTATGTACAATTGTTTTAAGCTCCTATTAATTCTAAAGCCTGTGATTAAGGACTCAGCCTCCTAATGCACTAATATTTAGCAATGGACCTAGTGGCTAATGGCTTTAATGTTTAGTGTACAGAGGGGAGAGGATGAGCCAGGTACGTAGCAAGAAATAAGTCTTGCAGGTTGGCAGGAAGTTTACAAGTTGCAGAAAAGTAAGGAAGGACGTGACACAATGAGAGCATGTCTTTATTTCCTAGGGCTACGTATGAATTATTCCCTCCTGAATGAGACAGTTTTTAAAAGGTAATTTGTAAAATACGAGTATACATTCTCCCAAGGTAAAGAATATTTTTCCTCCAAATTATATACCCATTCTACTCCCAACATGAATATGTTTGTTTAATTTTAAAAATTTAGTTACATGTCTGTCCAACCCTAGCTTCATAAGCCTAAAACTCTATGGGAAACCCCCCCCCCCACCCAGTTTTTCCTGGTTCTCCTGTGTTCTTAACTAACTCCTCTCCATACAAAGAATGTTCCCTACCCTAGGGATGGAGATACATTCTGGGCATCCCACATTAACCCCACTAATAATAACACATGAAGATCTACACTTTTTAGACCAGTTATCACTGGAACTAAGAATTTCTACACTGAAATGAACAAACAGCTCAAGCATGAAAAGTGTTGGAAACCTGCTTTACCTCCTTTCTACTTCTTCGATTAAGTTTCCTTTCTAACTCACATTTATTTCTTTCACCAAGGTTATAAATTTGAATTCATCTGTATATTCACATACTTTTAAGTAAAATAAAACATAGCACCTTCACAGTTCCACATGTTCCCAGAACTTCTGCTAAATTCAGTGCTGTCAGTAAAGTGACCCTGTAGGGCAGGAGCAAAGTTATCACTCAAGTTTTTTGTTAAACAAACATATCACTCAAGGTCAGTACAAAAATATTTATTGCTAAAAGCTGAACTTGTACTTCAGTAACTTCTTTGAAAGTTCCAGGAGCTTTTCTGTTGTCACTAAATTAAGCCCTTGGTTTTTCACATTAAGGAGGGAAAGAAAAAAAGCTCAGCATGTTAGTTGAAGCAGTTCCTTCCCCATCACGATCACATTATGGATCCCATGCATGAAAAATATGTGAGGAGCTGTCCAGTTAGAGGCTTTGGTTCTGAGAGAGGTGCTCTACGGGCTGCTGCATTGAGGCCGATTTGCAATTTTCATCCAACACCTTTGCATTGAGTGGTCTTGCTGTGAAAAAGAAAATACCTTATTTTCAGTTTAAATAGGACCATTCAAGGATACAACAATTATGTGAAATGTTTTTAAAACCGAGATGCAAACTTCCTAT
This sequence comes from Lagenorhynchus albirostris, assembly GCF_949774975.1. NCBI lineage: Eukaryota > Metazoa > Chordata > Mammalia > Artiodactyla > Delphinidae > Lagenorhynchus > Lagenorhynchus albirostris. The sequence continues at coordinate 46,664,980 of NC_083112.1, read as the reverse complement.
GCACTCTAAAGGGACAGTGAAGATACATTTTGTTACAAATCAGTATTCTGTATCATAAAAGTACTTCCTGTATCTTAATGCTTGCTTGATTTTAAATGGACAACTACAATCCCACCTCATGACAAAACGGAGGAAAGGTAAAATAATGTGGCCTCCGTATTAAATTTGAATATTCGTTTGGAGAGTTACGTTTAGTTGCACACTTGATATTTATTGTTTATTAATAAACTGGCACATAAAAATCAAAAATTCTCCTGATCAGTGCCTACAATTATGATGGGATTCTTCAAATCTGAATACAGTTGTCCTTCAGTATCCATGGGGGATTGGTTCCAGGACCCCCAAGGATACCCAAATCCATGGATACTCAAGTCCCTTATATGAAATGGCATAGTATTTACATATATTTTAAGTCATCTCTAGATTACTTATAATACCCAATACAGTGTAAATACTATGTAAATAGTTGCAAATACAACATAAGTTCTATGTAAATAGTTGCTGGCACATGGCAAATTCAAGTTTTGCTTTTGGAACTCTGGATTTTGGGGGTTTTTTTGCCCTGAATATTTTTGATCTGAGGTTGGTTGAATCCATGGATGTGGAACTCACCAACCATATACAGACATATCCATCCTATCTAGAGGTTCAGTAAGTGTTCACTTCAACAGTATACTTTTGTATAAATACTGAGTTTTTTAGATACACATGTGTTATCTCTAAAGGCTTGGATTTTAAGAAAAGAACCCTTACCTTTGTTTGAGTGCTCGTAACTGATGTGTAAAATCTCTCAGTTGTACTATTTCCCTCTCTAGTAATCAAGATGCTTTTTTTAGTTTAGCTTTGAGCCAATATTAGAGGCAAAACCCTCCACCTCCCTCCTATTGGGCACCCTCTGCTGTTCCCCTTTTCGCTTAAAGGAACTGATTTCAAGCCCCATTTCCAGAGCAGTGCTAGCTCTCCTTCCCCCACCTCTTCTCTTATGCTCCCTCATAGCAGAAGAGGTAGGAAAATAAAGTTTTGAAGCACTTTCTCCTGCTATTAAATGAACTGAAGACAGGATGAGGCATCAACAGATAGCAATTAACGAGATTTTACACAAAACGGGAAAAAAATAGGCTGAAAACAGTCACATTTAGTAAATACTTAAAAAACTACAACCATATCAAGCTTTCTCTGTTTTTTCCATACCTTTATATTAAAAACTTGAGATTTATTCTCGACTTCCAAGGTTTGTGCATCACTTTCTTTGCAGTAACTTTCTGCTCCAACCGTATCCATAATATTGCTTCCACAATTCTGTGTATTATAGCCACTATCCATCTGACAGGAATGAGAGGGAGAGAGAGAAAAAAAACCACCACAGGTAACATTGCAAAGTGTAATTCACTTGACCACAAAATTTATTTTGAGGAACTTTTATGTTTAAATAAGTAAATTTATTTTAAAATATTTATATAAAATATATATGTAAGATTTGGCTTATGTAATTATATATAAAGACAGTATTTTAAAACATTTAAATGAATCACTATATACTATTATTCACAACTGAATGATACAATTTAATATTGTATTAATACAATTTAATATTGATCATATTGAATGAATTTAAAAAGTAATAAACATAAAATTGCTTGTTCTTCAAAGTAGTTACTACAATTCCTTCTAATAAAACATATCTTGTAATTTTCTTTATTTTTTTTAAATTCTAGGTTATTTTATTTTATTTTATTAAGTTTTGGCTGCGCCACGCAGCATATGGGATCTTAGTTCCCTGACCAGGGATCAAACCCGCTCCCCCTGCAGTGGAAGCACAGAGTCTTAACCACTGGACCACCAGGGAAGTCCCTGTAATTTTCTTGAAAGTCAGTGTACAAACCACTAAGAACATACTTCCCTGTTACTTTGTGCTCACACCCAGTAGATGAAAATGAAGATTACAATCAACTTCTTCCAACTCATTTACCAAGCTTGTCTTAAATGGCTTACTTGCATCTCTAAATAAAATTTACCTAAATGGCAAGCTACCTTTAAGAGGATTCAAAACAATACACATTTTTTAAAAGGTGGCTTACATTATACTCATACCCATCACTGAAATAAAAATCTTACCTTCATAATAATACCACGTACATAATGGCTCTAGATGTTAGCTCAGCTTTTCATTTTAATTAAAATTACAGCATTCTACAACACACTGTTACAGCCCAAAAGAGCAAAAGAAAAAAAGGGACTAGCAAACTTCAGTTTTGGTACAAATATGACAAATATTTATTTCATGAGGGCCTAAAAAAAGCACCAGCCCTGTACGGCGCTCCATGTAATATTCTTATTTTCTCCTTGCAGCACCCTATTAACTTCACAAATGAGGCTAAGGCTCAGAAAGGGTAACTTTCACAGTGTCGGAATGAGATGACGAAGAGCTGAGGCCCCACTGCCCCTGTCCACTCACTGCACACTCCACACTTAACGTGCACAGTGACAAACACCAAACACAACCCACAATGCAGTCATCTTGCACTTACGCCCTTTTATGCAAATTATGATCAGCGAAAGAAAGACTACATTTGCCCCCAACACAAACACAAGAATAGCCTAGAAAGTGCATTCTATCATCATCTTAAGAAAAATGTTTCCAGTTTTCGGGAATGGATGCATATTTGTTTACTCCTGGGAGTGACGTTCCATTTGAACAAAACCCTTGTGGTGCAGGGAGTACGGTACACAAGGAGTCTGTCCCACTCTCTAGGAAGAGAAGGACCATGGTGCCCCTAACATAACATGGTGGCTTACCACACTGGCTCCCATCCAGACCACTACTAATGTCAATGCCTACTATGTGCCAACCAGACAACACAGGTCATCTCGTTAACCGCCACAGGCGTCAAGGGAGACAACATGGTATTCCAAACTCTGGAAAGCCAATGTGACTGAAACAGAGAAGGAAGGGAAACAAAATGAGGCTGGAGAGTAAGGGAAAGGCCAGACCATGCAATGCTTTGCCAGCCACTCTACAGATTTTTAAATTAACACCAAAAGCAAAACAAACAAAAGAGTTACAAATTTAAGATTAAGATGCAGAAATAAAAACTCAATGGAAGGGTTATTGTATGAAGTTGATCAAATTTCCCAAAAATTAGAACAAAAGGGAGTTAAAAAAAACTGTGAAAAGTTTTTAAATTGGAGAATCAAAAGGAGTTCCAAAGAATGGTGAAAACGAGAGGAGAAATCTAAGATATTATTCAAGAAAAGATCCAAGAAGTGAAGGGCATGAGTTTACAGATCATAAGGGCCCTCTGAGTGCCCAGTACAACTGATGAAAAGGAACCCATACCAAATAATCACTGAAATTTCAGGATCCTTTACTCCAGAAAGGGATAAAAAGAGACCATATGCAAAAGATTAAGTATTAAAATGGTTTCAGATCTCTCACCAGCAACACTGAAAACAGAATCAACGAAACAAAGTCTGAAGGAAAATTATTTCCAAACTCAAATGTGAGAGAATAAAGAACATGTGATCAGACGTGCAGTATCTTGAAAAAGGTACTCTTTCTCAGAAAGCTACTAGAAAATGTGTTCCAGTCAAGTGAGAAGTAAACCAGGAAACAGAAGAACGGGGTACAGAACATGCGAGAGGTTAAGGGAATTCTCAGGATGATGAAGGGATATTCCAGGAATACAGCTGTGTACAATGCTTGGAGGCCAACCCGTCACAGTAAAGCAAGTCAAAAGGCCCTGGGAAAATGTGACCGTCTTTGAATGTTTGGAGCTACCCCTGTGGTAGGAAAGAATGTATAGAAAACATTTTTAAACTACAAAATGTTCTGCAAACAGTACACATTATTATGATATGACCCAAAGGATAAAACTGAAACTGACTGGTATATACCACAGACAGAACCATAGTTCAGCTCGCTAGGGAAGAGGCTTGTAAATGGTGAGAGAAGTCCTCTAAGATGGGCTGGGATACCCCTGCAGGTACTCAGGCAGGGAGTGATGGCAACTTATAATGAGACAGGCTTCCAAGGGGTAGGTGGACTGGATGATTAATGTGTATTTCCATCTAAGTATTCTATAATGCTGCTATAGATGCTCTGAAAAAAAGAGGCAGTAAGAAAAAAGGAGAGCAAAAAAGTTAACAATACCTTTAAGGCTAAGTTTGACTGGATGCGCTTCTTTACTTAGGAACCAAATTTAGAAGCTGGAATATGTAAAAGCGATTCTAGTGTATTTTTTTGAGCAACAATCCTAGAAGTCAGGATAGGCAGCATAGGCATAAAATATGAGCAAAAGATTATATGAAATTTGGGATCATTTAAAATCCCTCCATGAGTTTTACACTTCAGCATGTCAAAACTGAGAGCACTAAAGCATTATAGAGTTGTTGTGAGAATTAGATGAATTAGTATCTATAAAGAGGTTAGAAGAGTGTCTGGCACACTGGAAGACTGTGTAGTATTAACTACTACTATGGGTCAGTATAAACTTGGATTAAAGAACATGGAATCCAGACTGCCAGGATTTGAATCTTTTGACTCCAACACTTGCTAGCTATACAGGCAATTGACCGAACCTCTCTGACTCTCGGTTTCCTCATCTGTAAAATGTGGATGATGGTATACCTATTTCACAGGACCGTTGTGAAGATTAAACAAATTAACATGTGTAAAGTACTTGGAATAATGCCTGACATATTGTAAGAGCTACATAAGTGTTAGACATTGTTACTATGAAATGGCAGGTAGAATTGCCTTTCTAGTTCAAAGTTCTTTCAAAACTCTCAACTCAAAGAATATGACAGTTAGTGGAACAAATGTCTTTCTGAAAGTAAGTGCTAGCTGTGAAGTGTATTTGTCAAATGAATCATGCTTTCCTGTTGCCAGATGTTGCAAAATTGGAAATGTATGATTACATGAAAAATGGTGGTTACAAATCACATTTTTTTTAAAGTCCAAAAGAAATATACATAAAAGTGCTCTAAACTGCTTTTCCTAAATTATATAAAGGAAAAACCAAAACTACTGTATTTTTAGAATACAAACACTACACCAAAAACTGAATTCTTTGGGAACTAGCTCCACAGGAAAGAGAGGTGAACCCTGAGAAGTTGCCGGATTCTAGCAGTTTGTAAAAACAGAGCAGCTTGATTTCTTTTCTGCTCTCTTATTTTCCTACTCCAAATAAATATCAGTGAATGTGAATATTAAATATATGCATCATCAGTCCAAGTTAAAAGAACTAACCCTCTTGATATCACTTAGTACTGATTAAAAATACATATGTAATGCTGTTAAGTCTCACATACAACCCATTTTCTTTCTCACTATAATCTTACAAAAGAAAGGATGAAGAACAAGGGACCAAGGAAAGGACTCTAGAATATTCAAATACCTTACCTGAATGTTACTGCTTTCACAAGGAATGACACTGCTTTCTGCGAGAGGTGACATGCACATGTGAGAGTTTTCAATACTGAAGGCGATCCCACTCACAAAGTCAGTCATGGGTAAACTCCTATTATCAACGGGCTCCTTAATCCAAGTGGTCTCATCTGCTATCTCTATGGGATCGACCATATCCACAGTGTTATTCTCCTTCTCACTTTCCACATCCTGAAGCAGTGCCAATTCTTTCTCAGAAGCACCGGACTGGTTCTGGGTAATAGACATGGCGGTCACTACCAAGTGCGCGCCATGTGGACAAGTGTCACCATCCAACTGCGGCAGGTGGACTCCAGCCGTGCCCATGGCTAGGGAGGAGGCGTCTGTGGAAGGAACATCTGCCTTGTCTCCTTCATCTTCGCTGTGAGCCTCGAGAGTAAAAGGTACCCGAATCAGTGAGGGCCGATACTTAGCACCCCCTGTACACATCTCAAGTCTCATAGGAGACCAATTTTTAATTGGTGAGCAGCCATCTATATAAGGACTTCTGATACACGGATTGGTAATTCCATTAGAATTTGTTCCAGACGAAGCATCAGGAGAATGGAAAGTTAACTTCCTTTGCTCTAAAAGATTGGGAGTGGAAAAAAAAAGATTGGGAAGGAAAAATCACATCATGAAAACATGGACATGGGAAAGCCATTACTAAATGGTCATCAACATGTTTCATGCCAGAAAAACTGGATTTCTCTAACAGTGGTGTTGTTTCCTGAAGTGAAATTTTGGTGTTAAAAATAATAGCACAAATGAATGTGTATCCATAAACAGGGTGAGGCTCTTCAAAATATAATTCCTCTGGCAAATATCCTCAAGCATATTGCTACTATAACAATGTTGTTCACATCCAAGATAATAGAACAAACCAGCTGATAGCTGCAAATTAACAGCTGTACCTGGTAAATGAAATATGTAATAATCTATTTCTGTTTATGTAAAATACTATAAGCAACATTAAAAGGCAAACAAAAAACTGCAAAATAATATTTGCGACAATAAAGAGCTTAACAATGGTAAACAAAATGATCAAAATGCCTTAAAAGTTAATAATTTTTATAGCTTCGTTAGCTTAATAAAAACAAAAGTTTAAAAAAATGGGCAAAAGCATATAAACAATCCTCCCAATGGTAAATGAACATATGAAGTGTTTGGTCACACAAATAATAAAAAATATGGAAATTAAAGCAATGAGAGACCATTTGTTCAACAAAAACACTGAAGTCTGAACTAATAATCCCCCCAAACAAATGACCCATAAACATTTGGAAAAAGTTCAACATTGTAATAACCAAAGACAAGAAAATTAAAGCAGTAAGAGACCTTTTTGTAATGTACCAAATTAACAAACATCAAAAAGGATGGTAAGACCAGTGTTGCTAGATGGGGAAAAAGATGACTTTTCACACACCACTGATGAAAATTTCAATTGGTACAACTTCTTATGAAGAAAATTTGATAAAATTCCTCAAGAGCCTTAAAAACAGTCATCCCCTTTCACCAAATAATTCCACTTCTGAGAATTTAACCTAAAGAAATAAATATGTACAATACACTGTACATACAAGAAAAAAAAAGAAAGAATTTAAATGTCTATCAATGATTGAAAACAAAAGATACATCTGTGAAATGGAATATCATATAGTGATTCAAAATCATGGTTTCAAACAATAATAAATGACTTGAATGACCTACGAAAATACTCCTAATAGAATGCTTTGTGAAAAAAGCAGGATATAGAACTATGTGTGTGTGTGTGTGTGTGTGTGTTCATATATGTATGAAGATATATACACACATACACATGTACATATATAAAAGGAAGACTAACAAAAATAGTTTTCAGTTTTCCAATTTTATTTACTATGAATAGGTTTTGTAAACTATGAATAATTTTCAAGAAGTGCTATAATTTTTTTCAAGGAAAAACTGACATATTGCAAAGAAAAATATGTAAATTCTCACACACTACCTAAAAACTTTACTCAAACAAATATATCTTTACACAATATCAATATGAATATCTGATTACCAAAGTCTGAACCTACACACTGGAAGGCATACCGAAACCAACTTATCTCTACGACAGCCATCTTTCTTTGATTCTGCTCGTAAGATGTTTGGTATAAATACTGCTAGTCAAATTACCTGTATCTGACATGAGAGCAGAACTTTGCTGAGAATTTCAGTCTTTGAAAGTAAATTGTTCCTTTTGTAAAAAAAAAAAAAAGTAAAAAAAAAAAAAAAAAGTAAATTGTTCCTTTTGTAAAAAAAAAAAAAAAAAAATCCAAGTTTCTAAATTTTAAAAGGGTGAGTGGTCATTTGGAGCTCTGTAGTTAGAACAAGCTAGAAAGAGACTCTTTAATAACAAATATTGACAATATAAAATTTTAATTGGGGGTTGTATTACAAGACATACCTGAGAGTGGTGTCTTTCCTATTTGAAATGCAATTGGTGAGAAAGTGGGTGAAGAAATAGGTGAAGGACTGGTTATGCTTCCCAAACTGTATTTTTTTGCACTACCCTGAATAGGGCTAGAAGAAAACTGCCCCTGTGATAAAAATAAATAAATAAAATTAAACGGTTCTCTTCCTTAGCTCTGTTACACCAAGTGCTATTTATCTTTATTTTTGAAACACATTCATAAACTAGGTTGTATAACTTTGGTTATTCACCAGAAAGCAAGATGCCACCTTTGCTTTGTGGCAGAAGGCAAGACACCAAAAGGCAGGCCCACAGACACACGAAAAAATCTTATGGTTACCAAAGGGGAAGGTGGGGAGGGATAAATTAGGAGTTTGAGATTAACATATACACACTACTACATATAAAATAGATAATCAACAAGGATCTACTGTATAGCACAGGGAACTCTACTCAGTATTTTGTAATAACCTATAAGGGATAAGAATCTGAAAAAACCATATATACGGATGTATAACTGAATCGCTTTGCTGTACACTTGAAACTAATAAAACACTGTAAGTCAACTATACTTTAATAAGAAAAAAAAGGTAAAACAACAACAACAAAAAAAAAAACACGCCAAAAGACAAGGCATCTTGTAACAAGGATAGTTAAGAAGACTGTTCCAAAAATTCTGAAATAGAATATACTAGAGAAGATAAAATATAAATGCACCGTATTTACACAAACCAAGTAGCAGTTTATGAAAATTTTTAAGTTAGTCCACTAACACCAATCTAGTTGTGTTATACTGAAACTCTTCCGTAATTCAGTAAGTACCTTACCCTGAAATTCCTCGAGACTCATTTACCTCTAAATACAAAATTGGAGAGTCTGACAAAAAGCATTCCTATACCTAATGACAAAATGTGAACTAGGCTAATCCGCATGAAATATAAAACCCAAAAGACAATCATTCCTCTTGACAGCAGTAGGAGCATCTAGGTCCAAGATGCCTATAGCCAACCAACCAGCCACTTGGCCCACTTCTTACCGAACTCGGGGTCTGCACAGGGCTCCTACACTGCACAGGAGATAGATCTATTGAATAAAAAACCTCAAGTGATGCTTGAACACCACTACGAGGACTTCTGGGAGAAGCTGGAGGTAAGGAGTCAGAGATACTTCCGTTGCCATCTAAAAATAGCTTTCTTCTGAGGGATGAAGAACTGAGGTTTCCGGGAGATTGATCTGCAAATTCATCAGCTCTAAAATAGTCACCTATATTTAATATTAACAGAATAAAAGGCAGAGCTAGTCATTTGGAAGAGCAATTATATTTCAGTTGTCTGATGTTTTAAAAACCAGTCTCTATGTTTGAACTGTTTTCCAAAAAGAGGGCAAAGTTTAACTGCACAGGTGCTGCTTGAAATCTGAAACGATTCCTTCTTTTTTTAGTGCCTCATTATTAGTATGGGTAGTGCCAATAAGATGTGTTCATGAATAGTTTATGTCTATAGTTAAGTTCACTATGATAAAAAGGCTAATTCAGGCCATATTAAAGAAAAATGAGAAATTTCAGGCTTCCCCACTTCTTTAGAGGAGGCATTGCCACAGATTCCCACTTACAAAAGCCATTAAAACAAAACCTTTTATTTAAGTTATTAAAGGTTTAAACAAATACAATACTTACCTAATACCTTTTCTAAATTAAAATCCACAGGAAGAGACAGCAATGTCTGGCAAGCAGCTGGAAGCAAGCAGATAAACACAAACATGGTTAAATCAATGCAAGTGTATCCCATGCAGTTTAGCATGTGCTTCCCCATCAACCATCTCCCCATGATGCTCCAGACAAACTGAATTATTTACTTTACGCATCCCATTCCATAACATGCCACCTTCCTGTTTCCCACACTTTCCAGCACTGATGTAAACCTGTTAATGGTAAAAGATAACTTCTGGTTGTGCTGCTGGCACTTGTATCAGAAAAGAAGCCAGCCTGGGCTTCCCTGGTGGCGCAGTGGTTGAGAGTCCGCCTGCCGATGCAGGGCACACGGGTTCGTGCCCCGCTCCGGGAGGATCCCACATGCAGCAGAATGGCTGGGCCCGTGAGCCGTGGCCGCTGAGCCTGCGCGTCCGGAGCCTGTGCTCCACAACGGGAGAGGCCACCACAGTGAGAGGCCCGCATGCCGCAAAAAAAAAAAAAAAGAAGCCAGCCTATATATATTTGGGGATAGATTTCCCAATATTAACAAATTTTCAAAAGAATGCCTTCCAAAACCAAAATTCGATTCACATGATTTGAATCTCAAAATAACACTTCTCAAACATGGATGGATATATCTATTCTAACTGTTTCTCAAGGTCAGCTCTCATATAGCTTATTCATAAAAAGTAAACAACTTCAATTCCAGAGTGAAGTGTTATCACATGTACTGAAATTAACATCAAATGTCGCTTAATATGGAACATACTTCTTTTCCAATTTACATTCATACTTACCATTGCTTGTCTCAGAATGTACGGTCAGCTTTCTTCCAATTGGAGATTCATTATTGACGTTAATACCTGTAAAACATTCTAAGTGAAAAATCTTACATTTTCTGTTCATTTACTTTAGGGTTACTTTTTCCAGAGTAAAAAAATGAAGTGTGGAAACTTTTACATTTAAAAAATAAATGTCTGCATATGTAAGTATATAACTTGGCATGTTTCTGCTAAGTTTGTTTGTTTTTTTATTGATTGATTGATTGTCAACTTCGAGGAAGCATAAGGATAAGACTTAAGGATTACCACAGCAAGTAAGGCGGCACCAAGAGATACTTTTTAGGGAAAGCAGCGGTGCTCTACATGACGTCAACCTTTAAAGGTTGGGGACACACGTTAGTCAACGTCAATGTCCTCAAACAGATCCTCTGTTGCTTGATGCTTTTCCAAAATGGAAATAGATAAATTGTCGGAATTAAAGCACCAGGCCATTCTGAAAGAAACTGAAATTTGATCAATAAAACCGTGCTCAGTTTTCTTTTTTTCGCCGAGAGGAGTCAAAAATATGGGTGCAAATAATTTTTTTAAAAATCTGAAGTTAATGACTAATATTAAGCTTCTTAACTTGAAAAAGCACCAGGTAGTAAATAAATGGGTGAAAAAATAGAATTCTAGATTCAAATGCCTTCTCTGCTGTAGGCAGTGTGACCTTCTAGAAGGCAAATGCAACCAAGGCACTCTGCTGCGAAAACCCTGTAATGTCCTTGGTCTTTAGGCTGGAGTCCAAACACCTTAATGGTGTAAATAAAGCCCTTCCAAAACCTTGTCTCTGTCTCTAGCACAGCTGTCCTCCAACCGAACATTATCTGAATACCTTAAAAAACAAACAGGTTCTCTCTCTCACCTCTAGGTATTTCTAATATTCTTTCCTCTCTGACTTTTCTGCCCTATTCCCCGAGTCCGGCTAACTCAAGTCTCAGCTTAAACTGTGTCTTCCATCTAGACAGAATTATTCTCACACCACTTTTCAACTGTATTACAAGTGTTTTCTTGGTTGTTTCCTCTAAAAGGACTTCATAGATAACTTTAAGACCACAATCAAATGAGGAAAAATGGATGGATTTGATTACACCAAAATAAGAATTTCTAGGTAACCAAAGACATCAAAACAAAAGTAGCACATATGTGACTGGAGATGACATGTGAAATGTTTAGAACTAAGATAACTACAAATGTAACTACAAGGTATCTTAGAAATTCAAAGGAAAAAGAAAGAGACAACAACTCCAATAGGAAGGAATTAGAAATAGGCATTTTACAAGAGAGGAAATAAAAAGGCTGTTAATATATGAGAAATGAAAATTAAAACCATCATTTAGAATGTCAAACAACCCATGAGAAAGGCAAAAATGTGAAAGCCACGTACTGGCAGGGATGTGGGGATATGGGAACCCTAGGCACTGCGGGTGGCTGTGCAGACTGTACAGTCGTTCTGGCGAGCAGCCTGGCGCCGCACAGTCAAATCAGAAAACATGTAGCCTATAACTCAGAAATCCTCAGCCTATGTATAGTTCCCAGAGAAATTCTCGTTCAAGTCCATAAATAAAAATGCAATGGGTAGTACAGTCATTGAAGCACCTTGCTGCATAAATTGCTGCATAAAAATTGACAGCATAAGCTAATGTGTACAAACAAAATCATTGTTCCCCCGACTCACCATTGTCTTTGTTATTCTTCGGGTAAATAATACTGAGCACTTACCATGTGCTAGGTACATGATCTTCGAAGTATTATCTCATTTCATCATTTCATAGGGAAGGAGAGTGAGGCACAGGAAAGCTAAGTAGTTCACACAGCTACTAAGCTAAACTGGGCATGACTCAAACTCAGACGGCATTACTCTAGAGTGAGGGTCAGCAAATGATAGCTCACGAGACAAATCGAGCTGGTTGCCTATTTTTGTACATAAAGTTTTACTGGAACACACCCACACTCGTTCATTATGTATCATCAGGGATACACTTTCATGGTAAAGCAGTAGAGTTGACTGGTTGCAACAGAAACTGTATGGTCTGCAAAGCCTAAAATATTTAATATTTGGTCCTTTACAGATAGAGGTTGCCAATCTCTACTCTAAGGTAGTGTTTTCCAGAACTTTTTCTGTGATGATGGAAATGTTCCATATCTGTGCGGGACAATATGGTCACCACTACGTGTGGCTACTGAGCACCTGAAATGTGCATGTATGAGCAGGAAACTAAAATTTCAATTTTAATTTATTTAAATGTAAATAGCCACATGTGGCTAGTGGCTACCGTATGTCAAGAACTGTAAAGGGTCTGACAGGTTAGTGTGTCAACGTTGCATAGATGCTGGCTGAAGAAAGGAGGCTTTGGGTCACAGACAAAGGGACTTCATTATTCTCAGCACAGGAGGCAACATGAGCTTCATGTTCACGTCAGCTCCCTTTGCCCCCTCAGTCCCAAGGAAGGGACATGAAAGAGCCCAGGTGGATACAGCACACACAGAGGGTCTGTGCCCCAGCTGAGGAACCCTAAGCACGGGAAATCCCATTCTTTATAAGCTGCAAGCAAACCTGCCCCAGGGGGAGACATTACCATTACTGTACTAGACAGCCAAACAAACCTACCCTCTGCTCCAGAGGGATACTCCATCTCTGTTTTCCAAGGATGTTCACAATACAAACATCCTTGAAAAAACAGCCTGGATCAAAACCTGTCCGTGGCGCTCTTCATGAGATGTATAGAAATGCGAGACCCACAGAGAACTGAACTATCTCCCAACACCACTGTAGACAGCACAGGCCTGCGCACCCCCTCCCACCCCCGCCAATTAACCACTGTACTCTGTCATCACGGGCTTGATGAGCACACCAAAGAGGCTGTATGTAGTATTTTTAGCATCTTGCTGATCTGCCTCACTTTAAAACAGGTTACCTCGAATATAAAATGATGTTATAAAAAAGATCACATAACAAGGTTGATTCACCTGTTCAAAAATCCAACATTAAAACACTGGGGGGAAGAAACCTACCATCTATGAATACATCACCTTGGATACAGAATTTTAGAGCTGGGAGGCATGTTATCACACAACCATCTAGTTTAACCCCTTGATTTTACAAGTGAAAAACTGAGGCCTAAAGAGATTGAAAAAGTTGATCGAGGTCACCCCTTCTGGTTTATAATACAGAAGGTCTATAGCCCAGGTCTCCATCCACTACTGCATGCCACCTTTAGTTTGCAACGATTCAGAATCTGAACTGAGAAATGCTTACTTTTAAATCCAGGTTCTGCCACCTTATCATATCTGTAACCTGGGACAAGTGCCCTAACCTTTCTAAAACTAGATTTTCTCACTTATAAAATGAGACCAATAATAGCACCTACTTCATATGAGCTGTTGTAAGGAATACTGAAAGTACTTAACACTGTCTGGACACATGAAAAGTGCTCAATCCATTTTTTCTGTATTGTGTTTTTGATAAAGAATGGAACAAATATTCCCTGTTATACTGAGAGCATAATTAATGTATGCTATACAGAAGAGCGGGCAATTCCACTGAAATGAGGGATGCATATAAACAAGTAATACTTGAACATTGCTCACAGCTCAAAGGGCAGTGAGAGCAAATATAAGATAACCACTTCCTAGAGGTAGAAAAATATTTGAAAGATTACTGGCTTGCTCTTCAACTTCCTTTTTAATTTTGCAGATAATCAGCTGTATTACACTGTCCCAGAGGTCCTATAAATGCCCATCCTTCCTCTACTATTATAAGAAACCAGGAAATTAGCAAAAAGCAAAAGCAATTTAAGGATTTCATTTAAAAAAATTAACCTTCAAAATCACTGCAAGAATTAACAATTCAGCTCTATATTCAATACCAACTATTTCTGCATCTACAGATCCTCTATAACCATCATTATAACTGATATTCACAATGGTTATGAAGAAAAAGTTAAATTCAAAATAGAATGGCCAAGAAAGAAAAGAATTTAGTAAATTTTAGTCAAGTTTTGAATCCTAACTCTTAAATAGTTAAATCCTCTGGTATCCAGAAATTTAATTTATAGCAAGCTTCCTACCAAAGCAGATAAACTGACACTCACTATATGTTGTTTTACATTCATTGCTTTTTATTTTTATGATTTTTATTCAGACAATTTTTAACACACTCACATTTACTGGAATCATATTCTGAAAGCTGCTTCCCTTCATGATCAGTCCAAGGAGAGGGTACGATGACATCCTTAGTGAAAAACTAGGAAAATTAAAGTCATAAAATTAGGCATATGAAATATGAAAAGGCAGCTGTGTTAAATAACCATCAAACATGTTACATACTGACTTTATAGTTATATTTTAAAATTTCATACTTAAAAGCACAAATGAGCAAAGGTAAAATGGAAGAAATTTAAAGTATATATAAAGAAAAATGTTAATACTTCAAATCCACCACTTAAATTTGCAAATTAAGCTAAGGTTATTAATCATAAAGGAAATATTTTTCATTTCTCCCCCAATTTTTTTGGACACGGGGGGAGGCTGACAAAAGGGAGGATGAAGAGGGAAGGAATAAATGGAGATAAATGTATACGTGTAAGCCGGTATCAATAGTGTGCTGGAGCTGGCTTGTCCTGACTCTCAAGATCTAATAATTAAAATTTCAGGAATTCTGTGTATCAGTTATCAAACAAAGCCAATATTAAAATTATGTAAACTTAAATAAACTATATTAAAAATAAAGGTAATAAAAACTCAAAATCATCATTTGCTAATTGTTTTACAACATTTACCAACATCTATGCTCTTGAGGTTAATTATGTCTTTTGTGTCTGTGTGGTAGAATGCCTACATATAATGGTGTACTGCTACATTTCTTTCCCCATTCAGCGATGTCACATCACTAACTTGAAATTGGCCGTGGTTGGAGTATTTACACTATGGACAGCAGCAATCACTAAAACTCATACTCCTCCCACAGTCAGAGGGCCTGTTGTTAATTTACCAGCACACCACTGGCCAGTACACTCAAATGGAGATACAGCATTTGGATAAATGTGTTTCCTCTTTCATTATGGATATAAAATTAATCAAGCCTAATACAGTAAGTAATACAGTATTTTCCCCTCCCGTCTCCATGTTTTGGAGGTAACTCAGAACATTTTCTTCATATTTTGCTATACCTATGACAAAGAACTAACTTTCTTGACTAAACTACCTATGAAAACATGAAGAAAAGATGTTGAAAAAAGGAGGGGGGGAGGGGGAACAGAGATGATACAGACAATTCCCAGAAAAAAAGGAATATAAAAGACCCACAAACTCATGAAGCAAAGTGTAAGTTCACTGAGAATGAAAGAGATACAAATCCGAATAACAAGATGAATTTTTAAAGTAATAAGATTAGCACAAATTAAGAAGTTTGATAATAGCCAATATTGCAGATATGAGAAAACAGGCAGTATCATAACGTTGCCGGGAGAAAAATTGGTACAACCTTTTGGGAAAACAATATGGCAAAATCTACCAAAAGCTGAAAACACAAACCCTCTGACTTAGCAAGTTCACAAAGATATACGTACAAGTGTGTTCACTGCAGCATTACTTGTGATAGAAAAAACACTGAACACAACCTACACATCTGTCAATAGGGGCTGGATTAGGCTATGATACATTCATACAATGGAATACTATGTATGCTATTTACTAATAACTGGTACGTGCTGATAATCAAAAAAAAATTCTAAGAAATTATTAAGCAAAAAAGTAAGAGGCAAAACAGTATAAAAATGATGATCCTACTTATGTGCAAATATTTAAAGGACATGTGCTATTATCACACATGTGATCACACGAATCTGAAAGTATACTCAAGAAATTTTACAGTAATTACTTTTAAGGAGTGAGACAGAGAACAAAAGGCTCTTCATTTTCATTTTATATTTTTTCTTTGCAGTTTGTTTTTGTTTTTATTATGTGCATATATCCACTGTATTTCACATGCATATGTATGAATTTAATTTGTTGCTGATACAGTAACTTCTGCTACATTGGCCCTAATCTTCACTCTGAATTCATTTTCTTAAGTTTTCTCCTGAATTTCCCTTTAAAATTAAGTCGAGAATTCGAAAGAGAAAGCATACTTCCCAAAATGTTGGGAAATGGGAAAGAGTCTGAGAATATTCAACTGGGGAGGAATCAAGTGACTGGATTAGAATTAAAATTTTGAAGTTATCAGATAGATTAAGAAGTAGATAACATTTGTCAGGAGTAAAGCATATGAAACGATTTCCTAAGAAATAGGCTATATCTGAAATATGGGGGCTAGCACATCACTAGATCTCTGAACATGCCATAGCTGAAGTCTTTTGGGGTGCAGAAGATCCAAGTGCAGCTAAGGAATAGAGGGGGCTAGTGAGAGAAAAAGGAAAAACAAAAAATGCTACCATGACATGAAGACTTTTGAGCAAATATCTAGATAGACATCGTTTATACTCTAAGAGTTCAGCAAACAAAGAAAGCAAGAAGTGAAAAACTAACTTCATTAGTTTTATTAAAAAAAAAAACAACCTACCTTTGGGATATACTTTTTCTATTTATCAGTACATTATATTTCATGAAATATATTCTATGTCTTAAAAATTCGAAGAACTAACAAGAACAAAAGATAAAACCGTTACTGAGGCCAATCTAGACTTCCAAGGCTTGAAAATATTCAACTTGCTCTATGTAAACTCCAACTTGAAACAATGATTTGTGCTCATCCAAGGCACAAGGAAGGCCGTGAGAATGAAAAGATGAACAAGCACAATAATGGCCAAATAAGAATTCAGTCTGGGGGAGAAAAGCACTCAACCGGTCATTACAATGAGAGGCGCTGGAACAGCTCAAAAACACTGGTCTTAGGGGAGCTCTGAGAGGGACTGGGGACGGGTAGGTTGGTGTGGGAGTTGGGACAGGAAAGGATCTGAAGGAAGTCTTCCTCTCTTAGAGGTGCTGTGCACGCAGAATCGATGCTTAACTAGCTTCGTGATCAGTAACAGTTTTAAGTTACCTCTTCAATGGCTTTTTGTCTTTTGTCTTCCACATCTTTATCTATTCTATACAGAGATAAAGAAGAAAAATAACCATGCCATTACTTCAGCAGATTGAACATTTAAAATAATAACCTTTCAAAGAAATCGTTTCTTTCCCCGTTGGAAACTGGCAAATGTTAAGCTCATTTTAAAAGAAAAATTGGGACCTTATCACATTTCATAAATGACAGTATTTAGATATTCATTCAGCCTTGTGCTGTTAGGCCTACCTCCCCCCTTTCCATTCACAGTTGGAATGGAATAATATTTTCTTTTAAAAGGCTTACATTGATACAATTTGTAAATTACTATTAACAATGTAAAGAAAGTAATTTGAATAAACTTTGCCCTTTAATCACCACAAATTAAGAAGTATGTCACTCCAAAGAAATCTAAAAATTGTCCAAATTCTTTTTCTTCAATTATAGCAAGTTTATCATAGTCGTAATTTTAGAATCAACTCTTACTCTGAAATAAAAGGAAAAAAAACTATCATCCTTACCGTTCTAAATAAACAGGCAAAATTATTAATTCTGAAATGAAATATCAACAATATAAAATTTGAAATATAAAACTTTGTCCAAACAAATTCTTTTTTTCCCACTTTGATACATTATGCAATTATAGCACCCCAAATTTATCAGCTGTAAGTTTTAATATAAATTGTCGGGTCTCAAGCACAAGGCATATACTTGCCAAGGACTCAGCAGTTAGCCATGTAGGACCACTTCTTTTTTTTTTTTTTTTTTGGCCAAGCCGCCGTGCAGTTTGTGGGATCTTAGTTCCCTGACCAGGGATTGAACCTGGGCCCTCAGCAGTGAAAGCATGGAGTACTAACCACTGGACCACCAGGGAATTCCCAGGGCCCACTTCTTTAATCTGTTCCCAGAAAGAATACTTGCTTACCATCAATAAGTTGGTTAGACACTTTTTTCTCTCCAAATTTTTTCATGTATAACTTGCAGCTTAACAAAGCTTATAATAATCTACGTGTATTAGAAATTAAAATCAAGTGGATCTCTCAAATAAGGGAATTGTGAGAAAATAGACTACAATGATAATCCACATATCTCAGCTTGAACAGCCATTCTGAGAGTACTAACTCAGTTCTCTCCATCTTATTGTCGACATAAACAGGTCAAAATGACAGGGCATAACAATAACAGCGTACAGTATTAGTAAGCTCTGATCTAGCAATACCTCATTCAGAAACTTTCTGCTGCTTCATCAGAGGGCTTTAACAACCTGAAATATTCAAGTGATGGCTAGAAGCAGTGAAAATCAGTTTGGCCAAATACTGGAGAGCCTGATCATGGAAGGTTCTAAGGAGTCATATAGGGCAGGGTATCCTGACCAGCATGATGCATGCAGGGTCCAGTATTACAGGTATGCCCTGAACGGACCCTTGGTGGCCAAGGCAGAGAGGAGCTTTCAGGACTGTTCACCTCCTGTATGGACAGACTCATTTGTTTACACCAGGATGATTTGCAGTTCTCATTTTTATGTGTAGCATGGCATGAAAAAGGTGGAAAGCACTGAAATAGGGAACTTGGGTTAGAGAGGAAGAGACACTGGAAGCCTTTGCTTATTTCTAAGAAGGAATCAACATGTTTTAAGAGTATACTCACTATCCTCGGTAGAAGCCATAACCATTCACTGAATTACATGAGGAAGTTAAATTAAATCAGCGTCTTTCCCCCTCTTCTACATTACAGGTCTAGCTACTGAAATACACCAAGGTTCTTTTCACAACCCTGCTCAAACAATACAGGATTTACTAGTAAGTAAAGAAATGCTGTGTCACAACTTTGTTGACTACAGGGCAGGAAGAACCTCCTGTACTGCTTCAGTGCCTCACAGTGTTCAACGCATCTCTCTTGACGGTCCATGGTTCAATATACTGAAGAGAGGAGGCGAAGTATAGCACACAGTTTGTGTGAAACAAAAAATTCGTCTCATTCGTGACACATTTGCTTTCAGATATTCTTTTCACCTATTCTCTCAAAGGTATTATCTAGTGTTAAGTTAAAATCTTTCATGCTCTATCCCCATTCTAGTCCCTTGCTATAGCACTTTGGATGTGCATTAATTAATTATGAGGGGATGGTCATCAAGCTACCAAGCCAAAA
Organism: Lagenorhynchus albirostris; assembly: GCF_949774975.1. Classification (NCBI taxonomy): domain Eukaryota; kingdom Metazoa; phylum Chordata; class Mammalia; order Artiodactyla; family Delphinidae; genus Lagenorhynchus; species Lagenorhynchus albirostris. The sequence continues at coordinate 46,645,411 of NC_083112.1, read as the reverse complement.
GAAGAAGGGGTAGAAAAGCCAGACAAATATTTGCAAGAGCATCTCAATATGTGTACATCTTTGTGTGATTAAATTCTAGTTAAAGGGAAAAGAATTATTCATTATCTTAGACCGATAACACATGTACCTTAGTACCAAAAATTAAAAGCTGATCATATCAGGATTTGATTATTTCAAATATAAAAAAAAATCAAACTATAAAACTGACATCAACAAAAGAGTCCCTCAAACTATTACTGACTACTGCTATCTGTAATTTGTAATTACAGATGACTGCAGTTGGTAATCAAAAAGTATGCATGTTCCCCCAAAGAAGTGTATGGTCTCACTACATTAGGCATCATTAAGTAACAGGAGTCTAAGACACACTAGTACTTGGAAATCTATACAACACATCAACAAAAGCATTAGTTAGGGCTGCTCTGACTACTAGGCTGATAATGTAAATCAGATCCCCAAGTGTCAAAGCTCTATTGATAATGGATACTCTTCCATTCAATGTGTCTTAACTTGGTAAAGGGACTTTCAGCTTCCCTAAATGTAGGTGGTAATAAAACAGCATTTTACTCTATCCCATACCACCAAAAAGGAAAACAAAACAAAAATTCAATGGCAGAAGTCATAATCATGTACAAAGATACAGATTTCAAAAAGACCTTCCTTCTACCAAGTGCTGGGGAAGCAAAGGTGTCCCACAAGTAGCAGAGGGAGGAAACTGTCTCTAAAAGAAAAGGACTCCTACCCAGATCTGGAACTGTTAGCAAGGGGGTCTTGCTGGATGTAGTTCTTTGAGCTCACTGTTTATTTAGATAAGATAAATCTGCATCATAATTTTTCCTCCCTGATTTCTTTACAAATAAAAATATTCAACCTTGGAATTTCCTATCTCTCTTCACTTGAAAGTACGTTATTACACTTAGGTGCGAAAAAGGAAAACTTACCGAGAACGACTTAAGTATAAAGCTTGACGATGAATGTCTTCTGGGTCTATTTCTACAGGATTTATTACGGCTAGTTGATCAATAGACCATCTAAATTCCCCTGGAGTCTTAACAAAAGAAAGCGATCTTATGAGTAAAAGTATACTAAAATAGTTCATCAAAATGCTGACTTCAAATGTCAGCTTCAAAAATTAGTGTGAATGGTTATAATATAAAAATATCTTACAGCTCATATTTTAAAATTTGACTTTACTACTAAATTAAATGGCAAATGGTAACCAAATCACACTAAATCAACTGACTTGACTGTATCTCTTTAAAATATCCAAGTCTTCCCTCTGGGTGATTGTTTAAGTTACATAATAATAGAAAAATCACAGAGTATTAAAGGTATAGAAATTGCACAATTAACACTCATCAGTGATGCAACATGATCAAGTAAAACTAAAAATCTCTTAGAGTTATCAAGTCTTTATTTTCACCAAGAATGAACTGAAATTAAACAAAGTCCTAACTACAGACGTGCCTGCAAAAGCTCATAAAATAGGTGATCCTCGAAATAATTATGAGTGGTAAGCAGGGCTGCTTTTCTATATTCAACTACCCAATAAACCAAAAAACTTATCCAAATCCTAATCTGTAAATTCAGAATATATTTTTGAAAAATCAGGCCTAAAAACCCAAGATGTCATGCATTCTTGCTTTGAGGATTAAGTTGCAGTCATTCTGTTAGTTTTATTAAGACTAACTAATACTATTCAATTTAAAATCATGAAGTCAGATAATGACTCAATATAAAGTGTATCACTGTAAAACTTTCCTCTAGTGCATAACTAGCTTCATGCTGATATGAATGTGTAGCTAGCATCAACAGCCACCCAGTTTAGTTTCCTAGATAATTTACTAAGTTAAAAGATCAGACTTCAAAAGAACTTCTCCACTGTAGCCAATAACAGTAAAAATAAGCTAAAGAGATGAAGCCTTCCCTAATCTCCTAAAGAGCACGTTCTCTTCCATATCATCCTTGTGTTATAGCACATAACATATTCTCTTGAAGTTGCCAGCTTAGTGTGTCTATCCCATTAGAGGTTGACTTCTTTTTAAACAATCTGCAAGCTAATAATGAATGGGTGACAAAAATCCAAAAGAATATTAGTAATTTACGACATGTGAAAATTAAATGAAATTCAAATTTCACTGTCCATAAATAAAGCTTTATTGGAACACAGTCACATTTATTGTTTACATACTACCAATGGCCGCTTCTACAATACAAGGCAGAGGTGACTAGTTGTAACAGCAACCTGATGAGTTGCAAAGCCTGAAATATTTACTATCTGGCCCTTGACAGAAAAAGTCTGCTGACCCCTGGATGAGAGTATAAGCTCTTTGAGAATTTGTTTTTTATGACCCTGACTTGTTCAAGGTATAACCTCTATAGCTAAGAACTGTACCTGACAAATAGCACTCAAATAATGTTTGTTGAATACCGGAGAATAATTAGATGACGTAGTTTCTTCTTTATCATGGATTAGTACACATATCATCAACCATAGTAACTAGCACCACTCACAGCTGTAGGAAGCTAACATGCTATCTATTGAATAAAATAAAAAGAAATGCTAACTAAAAAAAAATCCGGCTAAGTTATTTTTAGCCCAACCACTACATTATAATGAACATTACAATTAAAAAGAACATTCCAGATATGTATGTTCCATGATAAATTTCCCACTTGTCTTGTAAAGAAAGATAATTACATTTAAAGTTGTTTGGAAACACTAGTCAAGAATAACTTACTGGTAATTTTGTCGATTTAAAAACAGAAGGACTGGAGACAGTTTGTTCGTGGAGATTAGTGTAATCACCAGGACTTTCAAAAGGATTTAAAACAGGAATTCTTCCTGGAGTTTCAGGTGTTATTTGCATTTTTGATTCTCTGACATCTCCCATAGCACAGAGAGAAAACTAAAAAGAAATCAGAGGTATGTATAATAAAAGTACAAAATTCCCTAGACATTCATTTTGACAACTAAAATGTATTCAACAAACATACATTTCACAAAAAGAATTAACTCAAAACCTAAGCCTCCTGGGTTTTTTTTATAAGCTTACACAAACGTGATCCTCTGAATAACCTGGAAAGCTAGAGTGGGAAAGTATTAGTGATATAATTTTGCAGGAGAATTAACAAGTTCAGAGAAGTTAAGTGTCTTGTAAGCTGCAGTCCACCAAAGGTGAATGAGTTCAGGTCCGTCTTCAAGACAACTAAATGTTCCAATAGGCACAAAACCTTTTTCCACTAAAGAATTTATACCTACAGTTTTTAATTCATTATCTCAAGTCTCTACACACTTTGAACATAATTCGGATAGCCCAGCAATTCCCTAACAAACTGCAGTTACTAAACAATTATGAATAGCGAGCAAACAAGAGACCAGGAAGTCTCTGGTCTCTCTGTGCACGGGTGCCTTTCTTGCACATTAGCCCCCGTCGGCAAAGAATGACTGATTAGGGCTAGGAAATTAACCGCTTTGGGTTGCCTCTTCTCAAACACCCTTAGCGAAAGGCGAAGACCCCCAGGATAGAAGGAGAGACTGCATTATTTCCCGTCAAGGGGGGCTACAACTAGAGAAAAAGAACCCACTCCTTGGAAGGCTGACGTTGCAGCTGGCCTCCTCAGGTGAAGAACAGAAGAGGACACTCACGCCGGTGTCATCCCCAATCTTACTCGATCACTCTTTCTTGGCGACCCCTCTTCCGCACCTACTCCCTGGCAGCTTCCACTCATCCCGAGGCGAGCGTGCAGGCCGGTCCGGAGCCGGGCTACGTGAGCTCTCCAATTCGAGACAGGAGGAAAGGCCAGGAACTACAAAGAACATACCTAGTGGTGTGTACAAATAGGAAGCCCCCCAAAGCGACTCCAGGGCGCTTCCGAGGTGCCAGTCCAGCTCCCACGACAGGCACAGACTCTTTAACTCCCCGCTTCCGCGCTTAGGCCAACCAGAGCACGGGCCTTGCGCGCGACTGGCCAATCGCGTCTCACCGCTGTCCGCGAACCAGCCAATCGCATCGAGGCCGCGTAGTAAATTCGAATGACAACTCCCCGCTTCGCATTCCTCCCGGAGTAACCAGGCTCCAAATTCAAATCAACGCAGCCTCGCGCTGGAGAGGCGAGCCAGGGGCGGAGCCTGCCCGGCGTGAGCCGGGGACGCGCAGTGTGATTGCCCAGGAGAAAGGAAGGCGCTCCACTTCCGGGTCAGGCCCTTCGCTCGCCCCCCCTAGGCCTCCGCCATGGCGAGTAGCAGCGGCGCCGGGGCGGCGGCGGCGAATCTGAATGCGGTGAGGGAAACCATGGACGGTGAGTTCCCGTATCGCCCCCTTTACCTTGCCTCGGTTCCCCAGAGCCCAGGCCCTCGGGCGGGGGTGGGCCCACAAGGACTTCTGATCCACCTCTTGCCTAGATCGGCATCTTTGGAGATCCTCCCAAGGGACCCGCCAGGGCTGCAGGGCTGATGGCCCCATCCTTTGAGAGTCGTCTCTTCGCTCCTGTGTAGTTCGTCGCGAGTATGTCGTTGCGGACCCACGTCAGCCCCGCGAGCGCTCCGCCCCTCCCGCGGCAAACCCCGTGCGCCGCGCACATCCCGCGCCCTCTCCCCGCTGTACGCCCACCTCCCCGCGTCCTTCCTCCAGCGCGCTCATTCCACGCCCCCCTCCCGCGCAGGGTCCCCGCGTCCCCCCTTTGGTATCGGCCTCGCGCTCCCCTCCACCCCGCGCCGCAGCCAGTGCCCTGGGCGCCTCGAAAGCGCCCCAGACTGCAGTCCCTTTGCGGACAGTGGCCTCGAGTGTTTGGTCACCGCCACGGCCTTTGTCTCTTGCACTTAAGCAGACGCGTTTCAAATAGCCGGTGGAGGAGCAAATTGTCCCTTCATCAAAATTGCCCAGTTTCGTCTTGGAGCAGGTGATGCTGGTGTCCGGGGGGCTGTGGGAGTATTTATCCGTTTCGGAGCTTGGAGCACGCGGGTAAGGCGTACCCGCAAGTAGTAGGGGAAAAAAAGCGTCTTGGAGTTATCCTCTCTCTTTCTCCTCTCTTATGCCGGCCCTGCCACTTTATACGCCTGGTGGTGGGCTTGGACAAGCTACTTAAACGTCTTTGAGCTCGCTTCTTTTTATTATGTAAAACACGTTTACTATCTCCCAGGGTTGTAAATATTTAAATAAGATAACCAGGTAAAAACATCTCGAAGGTGACCATTAAAAGATACTTCTTGTGTTATTTTTGTGTATAAGACGTCATCCCACTTGCAGACGCTTTCGTTGTCCCCATTTTATTTGCATCCACCTCTATATGAGTGTTTGATAGATGGTAAACATTGGTGTTTGCACTTTCCAGGGGATACCCACATCGGCCTCTATCTCTGTCAAAACATGGAATTCTCACTAAGCAGTGTCAGCCTTCATGTCGTGTCTTTGTCTCCACCGTAGGCTCCACTTCCTTTTAGAGCCCCTCCTTATGGACTTGAATTAATTTATTTTTGGCTGTGTCCGGTCTTTCGTTGCAGCGCCCGGGCTTCTCTAGCTGTGGTTCACGGGCTCCAGAGCGCGCAGGTTCAGTAGTTGCCGTGCAGCATGTGGGATGTTAGTTCCCCAAACAGGGATCAAACCTGCGTTCCCTGCATTGCAAGACGGATTCTTAACCACTGGACCACCAGGGAAGTCCCCTTATGGGGACTTCTGATAAAGCTTCTGGCTTTTTCTGCCCTGGAAAAAAGCCTTTTCAAAGAATTATTTTTATTATTAGAGCCTTTGCGTCTAATATTTTACTTAGCAAGTATCTGCTTTGCCCTTTTTATGAAAAATAGAATTTTGTTAATATCATATTCAGCCTGTTTTCCCATCCTTCTAGATGTATCACAGCTTATTAGTTTTATTTTGTAAGTGGATATAGGTACATAGAAACTATATGTGTACAACATTATTGTCTTTTATCTTTGCTTGGAAGCCAGTGTGGTTTCTGAACAGGAAGGAGCATGTATGCCGGGATTTCTAGTCAATTTTCTTATGTTAGCTGTGCATAGGTTCCTTAATTATACGGCCACGGGATTCCATTTGAATAGAAAACTCTCATTTTCTCTCTGGTGGAACTCCTGTTATAGAAATGAGAACTGATCATTTGTATTGGTTACATCATCAGGATTTTCACTGAGAGAACTTTGTGTAAAGTGAAGATTATAGAGAGTGTAAGAACATGAAAAAGTGAAGAAAGACCAGGATTTTTTTTTTTTAAACCAACATTGACGGAGAGAATGTGAATTAAAGAACACTGCTTCTCTACATGCAGTTTGCCCACAAACCAGAAGGTAAAAAAGAAAGGCCCCAGGTTGGCAGTGGCTCACATCTGTTAAATGTGGCAGTTAGATCCTGTCGTGTCCATTGGAACTCCAGACTTACAGAAAATCACTGCTATCATGCCATAATTGGGTCCAAAGCAATCATTTCACATAAAAAAGTGAAGTTTAATTATTGCAAAGTTAATGAAAATATTTTCCATGCTGCCTGTAACGATTGAGGCACAGTGGGAAACATAGTGCACGTGCTATTAATAATTGACCATACACTGAACTGAAAAAGTCCTAAATGCAGTCATTTCATAAACCCACTTTCCTCCACTCTCGTTCTCAGACATAGAACTTTAAATTGCCCAAGGGACTGGGCTGACCTACTCAAAAACCATTATTATTTGAAATTCTGTTAATGTGGGGTTTCACCTGTATTCAAATCTATCTGTGAGAGCCAATCAGAAGTGTTCAAAACTTTTTGGGTCTGACTGCCCTCCTTCAAGATCTAGTATATTTCTCCTCATCCTCTTCTACCTGCCTCCCATCAGTATTAGAGCCAGCTAAGTGATTTAATATTTTAATTGATGTCAGATGATTTGCAGGGGTTGTAGAATTCGGCTATGAATATTTGTAATTTTATTGTGAAATGAAAGGATTTTGATAAAGGTACTTTAGACAGGAGAGCGGTGGACTTTATTTATCTGCACAGATCACTCTGAAAGGAAGCTGATTGATCCTGGCCCTGATTTAGTATAGGGTCTATTGCATAAGGGCCTCCACTCTCTCTTAGATCCTCAACATTCTCTTCCTGCATTTTCTTTTTAAAATATCAGACTCTTTCAATTACCTTTCTCCCTCCTCCAATGTACTTAATTGCCCCTTTTGCTTTTCAGCGTTTTGAAATTTTAGATACTCTGTTGATAGCTTCATACTAATTCTTATTTTCTTGAAGTTCTAGAGTTTTCCTTATGCCTCTAATTTTTTTACTACTAGTAATTACGTTTTTTGGCAACTGTGACTCAGATGTACCTCTTCCCTGCTAGAGGCTTCGATGTAATACAATTGTTCCTCAGTATTTTCAGGGGAATTTGTTCCAGGACCCCACACACCCACCTAATACCATAGTCTGTGGATGCTCAAGTCCATCATATAAAATGGAAGAATATTTGAATATAACCTCCATACATCCTCTTGTATACTTTAAATCCTCTCTCAGTTATTTATAATTCCTAATGAATGTGAATGCTATGAAAACAGTTGCCTGCACATTCATGGCAAATTCAAGGTTTGCTTTTGGGAACTTTCTGGAATATTTTTCCCCAAATATTTTCAATCCACAGTTGCTTGAATGCAGTGTGGAACCCATGGATACGGAAGACCATCTGTTCTACTTTATGTAGCAGATAGTAAACTAGCAAAAGGAGTGAAGAGAGTCCACAGTGTACAGGGCAGTGTCAGTGAAGCAAATGTATAGCCCATGCTTCCACCATCAATCCCGTTGCTCATGTGAGACCTCCCCTTCCTCCGCCTCTTCACTAATCTTTTTCAATTCTTCACTTATCTTAGATTTGATCACTTGTCTTAAACTCTCCCATCCATGCCGCCCACCAGTCTTTTCTCCATAATTGCAATAACTTAGCTGGACTCCCTCTCCACACGTGTTCTACCCCCTTCCAGGATCCATTCTATGTTTTGCAGCCAAAATCTTTAAAAAATGAAAATCTCATCTTGTCACACTCCTGTTTTATGTCTTCTAATAGCCTCCCAAAGTTCTCAAACCTTTAATAGGGCCTTAGTGGATTTTCATGTCTGCCTCATCTTGTATTTTACACGTATTCAGCCCCCTTAATTACACAGCCTTCACATGAGCCTTTCAATCTGTGAATTTACCAAGGTCTCCCCAGCGTAAGACCTCGTGCAGAGTCTGTTTTCTTGGCTCCCAGTCTTTGCCCATCCTCCTGCCTCTGCATTAGTCAGGTTGATTTCTAGTCATCCTTGAAGTCTAAGCTTACTTGTAACTTCTTCAGACAAGTCTTTGCTAAGTTGTGTCCTTCACAGCTAAGTAAGATGCCTTGTAATTTGTTTTGGAAGTATGCTGTCCTTTTCCGTCATTTTACTTGTCATAACTGGAATCAGTTGTTGTTTTAACGTATGGCTCTTTTAGACTGTACTGTCCATGAGAACTGGGACCATATCTGTTTTGTCCACAACTACATTTCCAGCAGTAGCATAGTAGGCACAAAATACATACAGGTACCAATTATACAGTAGACACTACAGAAATATTTATTGACTGATGACAGACAGTATGTGAAGTTAGGATGTAATGATCAAAGTGACTTTTAAAAGAAAGCTTAACGGAAGAAATACTAGTACTGAGATGGCCCTGAAAGACAACGTGGAGTTGTATGCAGGGAAGAGAAAAGCATGAACAAAGGCATGAAGTCAGGAGTAATAAAAATATAAATAAAGTATAAAATATTTATAAAAATATAAATAAAACTATAGCATTTATAGATGAGGGTCTACCGTGAGGAGAAAACTGGAGAGAGAGGAGAATTTGAGAGAGAACTGGAGAGATGATGACACAGTTGGAAGAGAGTCAGAATGTGGGTTGTAGTTGTCTGTTGCCCTGTAACAAACCACCCCAAACTCGGGGGCCTAAAACCACAACAGTTACTTTTCTCTCACAGTCCTGGGTGTTGCCCAAGCTCATCTAGATCGGGGTCCCCAACCCCCAGGCCGTGGACCGCTCCCCGTCCGTGGCCTGTTAGGAACCGGGCCGCACAGCAGGAGGGGAGCGGCGGGCGAGCAAGTGAAGCTCCACCTGCTGCTCCCCATCGCTCGCTTTAACGCCTGACCATCCCCCCACCCCCCAGTGGAAAAATCGTCTTCCACAAAACCGGCCCCTGGTGCCAGAAAGGTTAGGTTCAGGACCGCTGCTCTAGGTGGTTCTCCCTGAGAGTGTCTTGTGCATTGCCATCAGACAATGTTGAGTCTGGAGTCATCTCAGAGCTTACTCACATACCTGCTGGTTGATGCTCCTGTTAGCTGGGCCCTAAGCAGGGGTTGCTGTCTGGAACATGTGGGTTTCTTCACACTTGGAGGCTGGTTCCAAGGAGGAGTGTCTCAAGAGAGAGCCTGGAGAGAGCTCTGTTGCCTTTTTAACCCAGCCTCTGAAGTCGTGCAGTGCCACTCTAGGGAATGCCATCTTCCATGAGCCCTGAGCTCTGTTTGCCGAGAATGCAAGGCCCTGACTGCTCTCTCCTCCTGCTGTTTCTCTGGTTGTGTTGACAGTGAGTAGCAATGAGGGATGAAGTAACATCTACCTCCAGATAAAAAGCAGACTTGCTGCGGGCTTATTGTAAAAGTTGGGATTCCCCAAGCTCAGTGTTCTTCAGCTGTGAATCTGGTCTGTCAATAATAATGTATTCCCTCACAAGGTCAGAGGAGAAAAGCTGCCTGGTCATTTCAGTGTTTGATGAAAAGTTATCAATAAGACTCAAATTTTTTTTTTTTCTGATTTTAAAGTCTTAGCCAAAGAACACTGTACATTTTTAACATGATAAAATATAGCTGCACGAAACCAGCACCATCCTTAACATTAATGTTACGTGCATTTTAAATAAAATTGAAAATACCTGCTTTCAGTACCTTTTTAAAATATTGATATGAAAATTTGCGAATAGCACAGGATAGGGGAAAAAAGACTATCAAAAAGGACATGAGGGCTTCCCTGGTGGCGCAGTGGTTGAGAGTCCGCCTGCCGATGTAGGGGACACAGGTTCGTGCCCCGGTCCGGGAAGATCCCACATGCCGCGGAGCGGCTGGGCCTGTGAGCCATGGCCGCTGAGCCTGCGCATCCGGAGCCTGTGCTCCGCAATGGGAGAGGCCACAACAGTGAGAGGCCCATGTACCGCAAACAAACAAACAAACAAACAAAAAGGACATGAAACTGTTATTTGTAGGTCAAATGATTATCTGAGTAGCAAACAAAAGAGAATCAACAGAAAAACTGTTAGAAGCTTCATTAGATTTGTTAAGGTGGCTGGCTACAAAATAAAAATAAGTAATGTCCTAGAGTATTGGCACTAACCACTCAGAATATGCATGAGTGAGGTGGAAATCCATTTATGAAAACAATCCAAACAAAAAATTAAAGAAATTGATCATTCACTATCAAAATCAATGATGATTGAGCACTTGCTGCAACTTTCTGCTCCAAGCATATAAAAATGATAGGAAATAACATTGAAATAACAATGGTCAGCATAACCATGTTCAAAAACGAGAAAAGGAAGTCTCCATTGATTAGAAAGAGAGAGGTTCCCCCCAAAGAACGGAGCAGATGGGAACCATAGCAGGGGGTTGGGAATGAAACCAGGGGAAGGATGCTGCCCTGCCTGAGTGAAGCCGGGGGCCCAAATTGTGCCATCTGCCAGGCCAGGGATTGAGAAGCATCATCCATGTGTCTTGTGGGTCTGGAGTCAGGATGCTTCCAGAGAGCTGAAGCCAGTGTGAGACCACCCATCCAAGAACAGCCAAGGATGTCCAAGAAAAAGCTCCTGTGGAAGATGAGCTTTCCGCCAAAAGTCACAGAGCACCTAAGGTAGATGAAAAACAAAACTAAACAACTAACATGAAAATGAAAAAAAGGGGAAAGTGAGAGAAAGTAGTAGTAACAGCTGACCCTTTTATTGAGCACTGTCATATGCCAAACATATGTGCGTCCTTCAATCCTCACAGCCGTCCTATAAAGTAAGTACTATCGTTATCCCCATTTTCTAGAATAATGAAAGAAAGGCACAGAGCAGTTATCTTGCCTAGTAAGTAATGAAAGTGGAAAATGAACCCAGGTTGTCTGCCTCTGGAGAGCACACTCTTAACCACTCTCTTTTGCTGCTTGTTTCTGTGTGAAGCAGAAAACAGAAATCTCAAAAATGGCTAAAGATAAAAACATATAGCCTCCAGTAGGTAAAGGCAGAAACAACAGCCACAAAATAAGGAGTGGTTATAAATAAGCGTTTAGCTGTGAAACCAGAACATGTGATTATGGGGGGAAATTAGAAATCTTAAAATAGAGTTATTGAAATAAATTCAGCAGATAACATGAATAACAGCCTGAATACAACTGAAAAGCAAAGTATGTTGGAATATCAAAACTGAAGAAATGAAAACGGAAAGGGCTGTCAGCTTCCAGCCAAGATAGAGTAACAGGGACTGGATTTACCTTCCTACCTGAAACAACCAACAGAATCCCGGCAAGACATGCAGAACAATGGTTTTCAAGACACTGGACATCAGGCAAGGAAGGACAGTGATTCCTGAGAGGCAGGAGACAAACGAAGTGAGCCAGATAGCTGCCCCAGCTTCCTACCTTCAGAGTTTTCAGGCCACAGTGCAGTGGGGGGAGGGGAGTAACTCAGGCAGAAGCCAGGGGGCACCCTGAGTTGAGCAGCAGCTTAGGGTCCAGGGAGACCAAGGCAGGTAGAGTTTTCAGGACAGAGTACCTGAGAGGAAAGATCCTGCGCCCAGAGAGAATTCTGGAGATCCGCAGAGGGGTCTCCCTCAAGTATTCAGCATAGCATTGATCACATGTGCAAGGAAAGTACCCAGAAAGCTGGGAAAAGAGCCATTTGAAAGGATTAAAGGGAGCAGTACATTATGCTCCACAGAACTGGGAATAGAGCCTGTGTCTACCAGCCAGAGTGGAAAACTTCATAATTCACAAGACATTGTGTGGTATTAATTAGCCCTATGCTAAATGGGACTCTGGTCCTGACTAATGAATCTTAGAGGATCCCAAAGGATCAAACTGTTTATAACCATATCTCATTACAAAGCTTGAGAATATGTATAGAAATACAGAAATATCCAGCACCCACCAAGGTAAAATTCACAATGTCCGGCATCCAATCAAAAATTATTAGGTGTACAAAACAGAAGAATATGACCCATGATGAGGAGGAAATTTTAATCTGTTGAAACAGACCCACAGTTGACACAGATGTTAGGATTAGCAGATGAAGACATTAGAACGGTACTCCATGTGTTCAAAAAGTTAAGTAGAGGAATGGAAGATAAAGGTTTTTTAAAAGACTCAAATTGAACTAGAGACGAAAATGAATGTAAGGTATGAAAAAGTGGGAATGGCCCGTATCATGAACATCATGAATATTGTAAAAGTTTTCAGAAGGACTTAGACTTAAGTTAATGGATGGCTTAATGTTATTAACGTGTTCATTCATCCCAAAATAATGTGTTTTCATACAATTCAAATCAGAATCTAAATGGTATTTTACTGACTGAGCAGTTCCACTTCTAGGAATTTATTCTGATAAAATTAAGTTACTATGTGCAGATACTTATTACAATATTATTTTAATGGGGGAAACATGAGACCATCTAACAAAATAGCAGAGTGGTTAAGTAATGTATAATGTTTCCATAAAATGGAATGTAACATGACTAATTAAATTACATTGTAAAAGAATACTAAAAAGTGGACAAATGTTCAGAATAATCTTGATTATGATATATGAATTTTAGATAGATATTAAATGAATGGTAGAATGTAAACCAAGATGTAGAAAGCAGTTTTGTGGAGGGAGGATGTAAATTTATTTTTAAGTTTCTAGAGCTAGGTAAGGGGAAGACAATATTACATGCCAGTTTCCAAATCTAGGGATGCTATGCTAGTTCTCTGGTATTATACAGTATTACATGAATTAAAAACAGAAGTATTAATGTGCATGTTTTAAAATATTATAAGATTTTGTTTTTAAAATTTTCTGTCTTTTTACAGTTCTGCTTGAGATTTCAAGAATTTTGAATACTGGATTAGATATGGAAACTCTGTCTATATGTGTACGACTCTGTGAGCAAGGAATTAACCCAGAAGCTTTATCATCAGTTATTAAGGAACTTCGCAAGGCCGCTGAAGCATTAAAGGTAGAGATTTGTATATTAACTCTCTAAGTAAAGATGCTTTTGTTTAGAAAATGATTAATGATGAAGTTATGTGAAAGATTCTAAACATGATTAAGCTAGCATCTATCATCATCAGGAGAAATTCTGACGGCCAGGAGCTTTGTAGCATATGTTCAGATCACAAAATTTGCTGCTATCTGGACCATGTTGCATTTTCTTAGAAGTTTCCAGTTGTGTTTAGAATTCTCCTTGTATTGTGGGTAATAGTGTCTACCCCCAAAAAGATATGCTTAAGTCCACCACCTGTGACTATGACCTTATTTGGAAACAGTGTATCTGTAGGTATAATCAAATTGAGATGAAATCATAATGGATTAAAGACCAATGTTCTTATAAAGACAAGGGAAATTTGGACACATATATACAAAGCGCACACCATGTGAAGACACAGACACAAGGGAGAATGCCAGGTGATAACAGAGGCAGAGATTGGAGTGATGGCGTCTACAAGCCAAAGAAGGCCAAGGATTGTTGGCAGCCACCAGAAGCTAAGAGGCAAGGAAGGGTGCTCTGCTGGAGCCTTCAGAGAGAGAATGGCCGTGCTGACACCTTGATTTTGGACTTCTGCCTCCAGAACTATGAGAGAATACTTTTCTGTTGTTTTAAGCCACCCAGTTGGTGGTACTTTGTTATGGCAGCCCTAAAAATCTAATACAGATTCACTACTGGGGAGTGGGGTGCTGCTGTAAGAAATAGCTAAAAATGTGGAAGTGGCTTTGGAATTGGGTAATGGATAGAGATTGGCAAGTTTTAAGATGCATGATAGAAAAAGCGTAGATTGCCTTGAAGACACTGTTGTAGGTGACTGTAGGTGTTATAGGTGATTCTGGTGAGAGCTCAGAAAGAAGAGAGAAGAACTTCAGTCATCTCAGAGAATACATATATCACTATGAACAGAATCTTGCTAGAATATGAACATGAAAGGTGCTTCTGGTGAGGTCTCAGATGGAAATGAGGAACATTAGTTATTGGACACTGGAGGGGAAGGCCATCCTCGGTATAAAGAGCACTTGGCTGAATTATGTTCTGCTGTTGAAAGGAAAACAAAACTTGTAAGCAATAACTTGGATGTTTGCTGGGGAAATTTCCAAAGTATGGAGGCCCGTGTACCGCAAAAAAAAAAAAAGAGGGGAGAGTGGCTCAGAGGCCAGGAACTGCTGAGGCCAGTGGGCTGGACTGCCAACATGGACCCAGAGGACCACTGTTTTTCAAATTCACATTCACCACCTTTTTTTACCTTTTTTTTTTTTTTTTTTGTGGTATGCGGACCTCTCACTGTTGTGGCCTCTCCCGTTGCGGAGCACAGGCTCCGCATGCGCAGGCTCAGCAGCCATGGCTCATGGGCCCAGCTGCTCTGTGGCATGTGGGATCTTCCCAGACCGGGGCACGAACCCGTGTCCCCTGCATCGGCAGGCAGACTCTCAACCACTGCGCCACCAGGGAAGCCCCACATTCACCACCTTTTAATTGCTGAGACTGGAAACAGGAAAAGCATTGTGTTCCCTCTCTTGCTTGCACACACTATGATTTTAAAATCTCACGATTTTTATTTCCATGTTTATGTAGCACTCACTCACCATGAATACTGAAACTTCAAGTCAGTCCCTCTTAAACCTTGTCCAAGGACAAAATGGCTTCTCTCTACCCTTCTTTCCTTTGAGGATGTAGGCGTATAAAACCTGTAGCTTACCCATCTCAGATTAAGTTACTCTCCAATAAGTTCCAATAATTTGGGTCATTGGTTTTGTGCTTTTTAAAACTTTTTCATTATTAAATCTGGCACAAAAAGGTAAACAAGACACATTTACAGAGCAAAAATTTATCGTAAAGAGAATACCTATACAATTCTCATTGCCAGCACCCTAAAAGTTCCCTTATGCTCCCCCATCACTAACGTCTCTTTCCCACTACCCACTCAGTAACTACTGTCCTGATTTTTATGGTAGATACTTTCTTTTAACAATTTTACTGACTAAGCATGGATCTCTAAACACCAGTTTCATTTTGTAAAATTTTTGAACTTGATATAAATGGAATCTTGCAGCACAGTTCTTTTTTAAGTGTAAAATTTATATAGATTTTAGTATATTCACAGAGTTGTACAGCCATCACAATTAATTGTAGAACATTTTAATCACCCCCAAAAGAAACCTTACACCCATTAGCAGTCATTCTCCATTCTCCCTTTCTCTCAGCCCCTAGGAAGCATTAATCCACTTTGTCTCTATGGCTTTGTCTATTCCACACATTTCATATAACTTGTGACCTTTTGTCTCTGGCTTCTCTCACTTAGCATAATGTTTTCAAAATCCGTCCATGTCATAGCATGTATCAGTACTTTATTTCTTTTTATTGTCAAATAATATTCCATTGTATGGATATACCACATTTTATCCATTCATCAGTTGATTGGCATTTGGGTTGTTCCCACTTTTTGGCTATTATGAACAATGCCAGCACAGTTTTTTTTACTGGGTTATTTCGTTTGACATTATGAGGTTCATTTCTGTTGAGTATAGCTGGAGTGCATTCCCTTTCACTGTAATAACCATGTTTCTTTGTACAAATATACTATAACTTATTTATCC
Organism: Lagenorhynchus albirostris; assembly: GCF_949774975.1. Taxonomy (NCBI): domain Eukaryota; kingdom Metazoa; phylum Chordata; class Mammalia; order Artiodactyla; family Delphinidae; genus Lagenorhynchus; species Lagenorhynchus albirostris. The sequence goes on along the minus strand of NC_083112.1, from coordinate 46,629,553 downwards.
TTCCTACTATGAATGGATATTAGGTTGCTTCCAGTCGGGAGCCATTACAAATGTGCTGCTGTTAGCTTAGTTCTCCATGTCTCCTGTTGCATGTATGTGAGCATTTCTGTTGGGTGGGTATCTAGAAGTAAAATTGCTGGATCATAGCTTATGTGTATCTTCCACTTGAAGAGGTAATGTCAAACTTTACTAAAGTAGTTGTATGAATTTATATCCCCACCAGCAGCATATGAATTTCCCTTGCTTCACATCTTTGCCAACACTTATTATTGTGAGTCTTTTTAATTTTAGTTGTTCTGGTAGGTGTTTATGAATTTGTCATTTTATTGGCATTTCTCTGAGTACCAGTGAGATTGAATGCATTTTCACATGTTTTTTGGCCATTTTCTTTTGTGAGATATTTTTTCGTGTAGCTTGCCCATTTTCCTGGGTTGTCAGTCCTTTTCTTTGTGGGTAGTCTTTCTTTAAATATTTTTGAAATAAACCTTTTGTCAGATATACATGTAAGGTTTCTGATTTTTTTAATCAAAAATTTTAAATAATTATAAAAACTCTTCAGATTTTCTGTATTTTAACTCACAACTGTTGCTTTCATATGACAGAAGAATAACTGAATAATACAATAGGAATAGCTAATATTTATGAGTACTTTTCCTTTTGCCAAACAGTGCACTAAAGGCTTTCCTTGCATTGTTTCCTCTATAATCACAACAGGGATGTGTATTACAGCTAGTAGTAGTTTACCGCTAAGGAACCTGAAGCTATGGTGACTAACTTACTTCTCTCAGGACTTACAAGTGGTTGAGTTGGGAGTTGAACTCAGACCCTCTGACATCAGAGTTGTTAACTCTTAAGTTTCTACCTACAGTAAGTTCTAAAAAATATCTGAGCCTGCTATTTAAGAAAGGATGAAAATGGTGATTAGAACTGGGTCAGTGGACTATAGCCCGGGAACATTCCCTGGCTTAGTGTTGTCTCATAACCCTGTTGATAAAAATAAAGGGTATCATAGCCTTTCATCAGTACATTTCTGAAATTCCAGTGGAAGAGGATTTATTTAATATACATCTTCCACAACTATAAGAATTTTTGTTCACCTATGCTGGAGTTTGAAAGAGAATAAGGAAGCAGCATAGGAAGAGATTTTTGTATGTAATGCAATTTGAATGCTACTGTTAGCCTAGCAATCAGTTCAAAAGGTAGTTCAAAGAATGTACTGCAAAAAGTGAAAACCAATGCATTATCCTGATAAAAGTTCTTTGGTATATGTGGGGGAGGAGTTGTTTGTTAATAACAGTGCAGTATTGACAAATTTATTTCCATGGTGTCTCTTTTTCCATGGTTTTATTATAATGAATCATACTTTCTTGTTCTAGGCTGCTGAAAATATGACAAGCTGACTTTCTGAAGAAATCCTGGTGAGATATGTCAAGCTCTGCAAGAGGATTGAAGATGGCATTGTAGTTAAGAATGTACAATGAAATCACTGCATGTAGCAATGTGGAAACATTGTCCTTTTTAAAAGAATTATAAAACCATAGCTTTATAAATCAGTGAAAGTGGCTTATGGAGAAAACTATCTGTTGTGTTTACACCACATCTTTTTTTTTTTTAACAGTTCTAATGCTTTGGCACTGCTGTGTTCATATTTATGTGTTCCTTATTTATAGCTCGGATAGCTTTAATTTTCTAAGCAGTCTGTCTATCAGATGTGCACATCTGCTGTGCCTGGTTGAAGTATAGTGGAACCCTTCAGTAGTAATGTTGTAGTTATGACTTGTTGACATTTCCATTATAAACTTTAATTTTGAATTGTTTATGCAAAACAACTGTGGATTTATGTTGTATTAGGCTGGAAGTTGACAATTTCAGCTACCAGTTGTGGATTTTGACTTAGATTCATTATGCATATCAGAATCTTGTTTTTTATAAGAGCGTGGAAAAACATTTGTTGTAAACTGCTCTTTAACAAAGAATATTTAGTTTTTTAAAACATAAAGTTTGACTGGCAGTTAATATTGTGAAGCAGATCATATTTGTATTGATTGAAAAATGAAACTTAGAAACTTAGATTTTAAAAGTAATGACAGTGCTTAGTTTACTATTATTTATCATTTGAATCATTTAAATTTAGTGAGAATATTAATAGAGAATATTAATTCTTATTAATAAATATTTTTCTTTCTAATTTTTATACTCTGTAAATCACGGCCTTAAAAATAATAATGCATAATGAAACAATTCCAACATGAAAAGTCTTTTTTACTTTTGTTACATAAAAATAATTTGAGTGCTTGCTTAATATACCTTGAGTGGTTATCTAGTTAATCACTAAATAGATGGTGTCACTCAACAAATAATGTTAATTATTTTCTGAAGGAATAAAGGTTTCCAGTCATTAAACAAAAACCAAATAATCAAGGGTTCTGTATCAGGAATTCTAAATATGCCTTTCTAAGATCATTTTTATGTGTCATTATTTTTACCCTGAAAGTTTTAACTAATTGAAGTGATGGTTCAAAATAAATTTTAGAAAACTTAGGATAGCATGGATTCTGTTCCTATAACAGAATCTCAGTGGAATATTTTTCCCAAGACTAATACAAATTTAATCTGATTTTTTAAGACTTTGTTAGCTTCCATTTAAATGATAGTATAGGGTCTTCCCTGGAAATCCCGTCCAGTGGTTAAGACTCCACCTTCCAATGTAGGGGGTGCAAGTTTGATCTCTGGTCGGGGAACTAAGATCCCACATGCTGCAGGGTGCAGCCAAAATTTTTTTTAAAAACTGTTAGTACAAGCATATACTCTTTGGTAGCATTTTTTGTTCTTCAGGCAAACCAAAGTGATTTTAATAAGGCTTAATAATATTTAATGGCAACCTTCTGTTCTATTTTAAAAATCTAGTCTTTTGACCACTTTGACTTTTTAAATACATGACATCTTTACCAAGTGCACTGAAGGTCTATTATAGGGAGAACTGGTTGGGAGACAATAAAAGTTTTGATTGTAAGTCATTCATTTAATTAAAAAGCATTGCCAATACTGCATGTTGTTATTTATATACAATCAGAAAAAGGACATTCTTGTCAAGTTCCAAAATTTGTATATACTTTTAGGTCATAAGAGTTAATAGTTTTATTTATGACTTTGTAGATTATGTTATTTATGTGTGAAACAAAGCAGGAAAATATATTGAGAAGGAGTTAAGTTTATAGAGGACTTTCTTAATGTGTTACATTTCTTAAATGTAAACATATATTTCTAATGCGTACTTAATTAAGTAATGTTTAAGGAAACCAAAGTAATGCATTGTTGTGAATGTTGGCAGTGTCAAAAATAAAACCATTTTGGTGGTATCGGCATGTACTTCTGATTTAAAATACGCTTCTATGAATTCAACTTGTGTTTCTATAGGTATTTGGTAAATATTTAGATGCTTATTTGTTATGTGTGATTGAAGACTGTTTAAAGGTAGGCTTTATAATTTACAATTTCAAATTAGTCTTGAGGTGGTAAAATGGAGTACTTTTCCCTGGTAATGAAAGCATGTAGCTATAACATTTCCCCGGGCTTGAAAACAAAGTTGGCCTTTCAAATACGTGAGATTATATTTTTCTATATTTCAAATAAGAACTTTACATAGTGGACATTATGAAATTTACATACATGTTTCAAACATGCTATATATTTTTAAACTTATATTTAAATTAATTAAAATTAAAAGTTTAGTTTCTCACACTAACCACATTTTTTATTGTAGTACAATATACACAACATAAATTTTTCCATTTTGACCATTGTAAATTGTACAGTTCAGTGACATTAAGAACATTCACTTTAACACCTTCCTCAACAATAGAGCCAAAATCTTTTTAGACATGGTTTAAGTGACAGTTGGGATCTCTGTTAGGAAACTTTGGGGTGAATTGTGTTTCCCCAAATCTGTGCGTTGAAACCCTAACCTCCATACTTCAGAGTGTGACGTATTTGGAGGTAGGGCCTTTAAAGAGGTGATTAAGTTAAAAATAGGTCTTTAGGGTGAGAACTAATCCAAGTTGACTACAACCCTTACAAGAACAGGAAATTTGGACACACAGAGAGACACAACGGGGGGTGCATGCGCCCAGAAGAAACCATGTGAGGACATATCAAGAAGACGGCCATCTACAACCCAAGGAAAGGGGCTTCAGAAGAAAACAAGCTGCCCAGGAACCTGGTCTGGGACTTCAGCCTCCAGAACTGTGAGAAAATAAATGTCTGTTGTTTAAGCCACCCAGTCTGTAGTTTGTGATGGCAACTGTAACAAACTAATAAAGGAACAAATATTTATAAAGTGCCTATTATCAACAAACCATTGTAGTCGGTCTACCCGGGATAGTAAGCAAAAGCTAAACAAATTGGGAAGATGAAATAGGCTTTTCTTGTAACACAGCCTTGATGGCTGCCTTACCCCATGTTGGTGAAGAAGCACCCTGTGTTTAGTCCTACTTAACAACGCAGCTGAAAATAGCCCAGAGACCAGCCAGCCACTTGGGAAACCTGAATCTGAAATAAGAATAATTTTGGCTGGTGATAGTTCTGCAATAATAGATTTCTTATTTTCGAGGTACATGCTCCCTGTAGTTTTGAAGACTGGCACAATTGAAGGTTACCATTTAAATTAAAAAGAATCTTTGGGAAAGTCTGCATTTTATGTGGCAGAAATGTGTATTTCACTAGTATTGAAACCTATATAAAATAGAAATCGGTTGAATCACTTACATGCAAGCAGCCTGAAGAGTCTCAAGTGGACGGTATTGCTGAGAAATCAAGATGGTAGCCCACTGTGTATTAGGACGTCACAGAAGAAAGCAGATTAATATAAAAGTGCTTTGATATTCACCAGTGGCAAGGGTGTTTTTACACAAACTACATTAAATGAACGGTTGGATTTTTTTACATAACAAAAATAGAAGATGGGTTTGCTTTTCTAAAGACTTAATCACTTGAATCATTGAAACATTTTTAAATGTAAACAACAAATGTTTCTATGTCTATTTCTAAAAGCAGATATGAAGTTATTTTTACAGAAATTGCTCTCAGAGGGAAATCATTGAGATAATAGGAGAGAACAGGATTTATATGTTAGGGGAGAAGGCAAACAGTCTAGGAAAAATAGATCTTGTTTGCACATTTTTGGCAGTAAACTAGTTAGCTGGTAATCTGTCCTTGAGTAAGCTGAGTAAAGGCATCAAAACAGTTTTAGATGTTTGTGAATTCTCCAGAAAACAGTGAGCCCTTCCATCAGCACGTCCACCTTGCTGAGATCAGGTCCACACCACTTCCCTCATGAGGATGTGTTACCTGGGATACTTTAATAAGTCAAATTATACAAAATTCCATATGGAATATTTAATGAAATTTCTAACACTTGTGCAAAGAGAAAGCAAACACTGAGCAATAGAGTGTTAGAAAAGAACCTAGTGTGGTGTGTAGGCACAGAGGGAGGATCCATAGAAGTAGATTATTCTGGCTGAAATGGAAAGTTATATTTAGGGGGAGGTAGGAGAGGGTTGAAAAGACAGGATGAAGCCAGATTATCAACATGCCTGAACGAGTTCGACCTTCATTTCACAGGCATCAGAGAAAGGAAGAGATGGGGTAAACTCTGTTATGGAATTTGCTTTGCAAGTGCAGTGCAGGATGAGACCAGAAGCAGGGACTGGTTAGGAGGCTGTGACAGGAGACGGTAACGCAGGCCTAAGGTTCAAATCGGTAGATTCAAGGAACAATAAAGAAGAAAAACGCATGAGATTTAATGGCACGTTAGGGGGAAAATAGAAAAACTAAAGTGACTTGAGTTTTTAACCTGGGTAGCAAAGAGAATGATTTATCAGTAAATGGAAATCAAGAAGGGAATCTAATTTTTCTGGAAAAATGCATTTTAGGAATATCATATTGAACATATATATGAAATCTCACCCTTGCCTACCTCCCAGTCCCCTTACCCAAATCTGTTCTTTTTTCCTGTAGCATTTATCACTAATACAGTTTACTTAGTTGTGATATTTACTGACTATTGTCTGTCTCCTTCTACCTGAAGAAGCTCCACAAGGGCAGGGATTCTGGGGGGTTTTGTTCATTGTTGTGTCTCAAGCATGTTGAACTGGCATGTAATAAGTGCTCAATAAATATATGTTAGCTGAAAGCATGGGTAAACTCAGCACCCAAGAAACAATATCCACCATGCAGTTGAAAAATAATAACTAACACATATTGAGAACTTGTTCCATGCAAGGCATTGTTTGGTGCTTTAAACTGAGGCACAGAGTGGTAAAGAAATGGCTTAATCAGAAAAGTGGCAGAGCCAGGATTCCAACCCGGGTGAACTGACTCTAGAGCCCACACACATCATGTACCACTCACTTTATGTCACCATCTCATGGGGTGAAGAGGCAAGATGGGAGGGGCTGAAAGAGACTGGGAATCAGATTCCCAACTGTAGTAGCTGAAACTGGAAGCAGAAGCTGAGAATATAACAAAAGACTAATGATAGATGCTTAGCTTCTCCAGGGTTCTTTTCCTAACCAGAATGCTATTGCTGATGTTGGTGGGCTTGTGACATCTCTGTGGATCTATATTATTGCATTTTAATAACAGGTTAAAACATTCATTCTTCAGAAGTACTGTACTTGGAGAGCCCAGTTTTAACAACAACAACAAAAATCTCTTGTTTTATAAAATTCACTATTGAGCTCATATACACCAGGTGTTTTAAGTGTTGTAAAAAAAAAGGTGGTACATCTGACAGCCCTAAATAGCAGCCTCAGGAAGTCTACCTCTTAAGTGATGATGCTTCTTTGCCCATTAGAATAGAGCAGAATACCGGGGTATCTTGTGGGTCCCCAGGAGCTGAATGGAAATGCAGGCATGTTATATGAGAAGCAGTCCACATTTTCACCTCTAGCTACTGAAAGCAGTAGATTGCCAGATGCACACTTGAAACGTTACATCAAAAGCCTTTGAAGAGGTGGTTCTGATAATTTTACTTTCAAAAGGTAATTTTGGAAAACTATGTCACATGTTAAATTTTTTAGACAGTCTACCTGCTCTCCTACAAGTAAAGGGTCTTTTTACTGTAACAGCTACAGCTTATACTTGAATGTGCTTATTGCTATATGTTGAAATATCTAAATAATGTAAATTTTATAAAAACAAATATAAAATATCTACTTCTGACTTAAGCTGAAAGTCCCAGTCTATCAAACTAATCTAACATACCACCCACTTCAGTTTCACACCTTTTAGCACTGGAGAAAACTGAAACTATGTGACTGCTCCAGAAGGAGACAGAATTTTTGTTTTCTCTCATTCTAGTTTGTATGTGTAGTCAAAAGATGTTTGAAGCCCCGCCAGGAAAACAGCAGTGGAACCTGACCTGCTTGTGGGGAGATCATTGTATGTTTTAAAAGGTAAGTGATCCAACAAGGACCAACTGTATAGCACAGGGAACTATATTCAGTATCTTGTAATAACCTATAATGGAAATGAATGTGAAAAAATATATATATGTAACTGAACCACTTTGCTGTTCCTGAAACATTGTAAATCAACTATACTTCAATTAAAAAAAAAAAGTAAATGATCATGTTTTAGCAATTCAGTAAAATTTATGTCATGGACACTTAATTACATCTCTCTAGGCCTCCTGAATTTCTTCAATTGTATCATGTGAGCTTCTTCAATTGTTTCATGTGAGTTTTAGCCTAGAACTCTCCAACGCCTTGCCCCCGAAGTCTAGATTTCTTAGGGCGTCTTCATGATTTTTGCCACGTGTGTATACCACTGAACTATTATTTATAACCATTTTTCTTTAAATAGGCCAGCTTAAAATAATCTAAATATGTTGATTTTTAAAATAAAAATTTGCATGACTACTAAAAAGGAAAACCAGCATCATTTTCCCTAGCTAGAAAGCAGCTATAAAAATAATTACAATGAAAAATAAACATAGACTTACATCTTAGTTAGGTATTGTCTTCAGAAGCTGTGATACTGAGACTGGCTCTTTCTGTGATAGAAAAGAAGATGAACAAGTTTTAGAGACAGAGAATTGAGTTATCAAAAAGATGAAAAGAGTTGAAAAAAATGAACTTCTTCACTATGGCATTTATTGCATTTGAAATGTACTGTCCCATGTACCACCCCCTTTGACACCCATCCTACATTTTGGAAAGCCACTACCGTAGGTAATCCCCAAGATTCATTTTGGCTCTAATCATATAGTTTAGCAGAAAGCTCAAGTTTTGGGGTCAGACAGACATGGATTCCATATGCCCTATCCAAGCCTCAGTTTCTTTATCTGTAGGATGAGGATAATAATATATAGTTCACAGTGTTACGAAGATTAAGTGGAGATATGTAAAATCCATAGCTTACCACCTGGCACATAGTAGAGGCTTCATAAATATTAATTTTCATTTTATATTTTACATTAATTGGACTTATCTAGCAACCTAATTTCAGGAGCTGTTACCGAGTCCTACTTGCCACACGTCAGGCCAATAAATCAAGAAATGAGATATTGGGGGAAGGAATAGTGACTTTATTCAAAAAGTCAGCAGACTGAAAAGGTGGTGGACTAAGGTCCTAGAGAACCATCTTACCGCGAGGTAGAATTTAGGGTTCTTTTATACTCAAAGGGGAGGGGATGTGGCTGTTTCTTGCAAACTTCTTGGTCTGAGGTCATGATGTCCCTGTAAACCTGCAACAAGACACATGTTATTCTCTGTTCTGCAACTTTTTAACTCTATATGAATAGAAAAGTGTTATACACTTAAAGGTCAGAACCTTGAAAATGGGCTATGCTGTATATTTCAGGCTACAGGCAACATTCATAACTCGAATCAAAAGCAACAGACTACAGGGCTTCCCTGGTGGCGCAGTGGTTGAGAGTTCGGCTGCCGAGGTAGGGGACGCGGCTTCGTGCCCCGGTCCCGGAGGATCCCACATGCCGCAGAGCGGCTGCGCCCGTGAGCCGTGGCCGCTGAGCCTGCGTGTCCGGAGTCTGTGCTCCGCAACGGGAGAGGCCACAACAGTGAGAGGCCCGCGTACCGCAAAAAGAAAAAAAAAAAAAGCAATAGAATGCAAAGGTTAAAGTAAAAGAAACGGATCTAATATGGAGTCAGATTCGTTCCTCCGTATTACAGAGTGGTTCAGTGGTTCTGATTACACAAATTCAAAATACAATCTTTTCTCACCAGTGGAATCAGACCTGATGTTTTCATAAACTCCTGCTTTTATATACTCTTTTTGGAAATATAGACAAAACGTTTTTAAATGTAAGCATATACTGTGTTTGTATAGCAAGGAAAATCAAGACATCCTAGCAATAAAACCAAAAGATTAATATGTAGCTAAATTTTAATGTAAAGACTTGCATAGCTAATTAGTGAAAGGAGCCCATGAGGATGAGCATGTGTTGGGAGAAGTAAGGATTATGAATAATGTTTAAATCTCTATTTTCAACATAAAAGAGCTTGTTGTTCAGTTGCTTCTGATAAGCCCAGTGGGAATATCAGTGATCTTTGCTCCTGTTGAACACTGAAAATCATCATGTAAAATAGGAGAAAATAGCTGGCTAAACAGGAGCTTCCTTGGAAATCTACTAATAGAAAATTGGGGGAGAGAAGGGGTAGCCTGGGAGAAAGAGATCTGCAAGATTTCATTTTAGCCCTGGATAAACACCGTTCCTGCTTTTACCCATCTTTACCTAATAGAAATGTAAAGGGCCAAGTTCAGAGAGAAGGAAAGACACAAAAGCATTTTGTGTGGAACAAAGACAGAAGTGCTTCAATTTCACAGAAATGGCACTCTGTATCCTGAGCTGTTCTTACATTGAAATGCTACTGCACAAAGACCTTGGGAGCCCTGTGGTCTTAGGAAAAACTGTTGTGGACTTGACCTTTCAAGGTAGCAAGTCACTAGCATGACTTAGAAAGGAAGAGAGCCGTTGTGATGGATTATTATGACTCCTGCACTGTCACTTTCATCAGTTAGGACAGGTTTTGGAATGTATGTTGGGATGTAGCCGTAAATCTGGTTAACAAGGGAGCCCCTAGGGAAAATGACGTGTGGAAGAGAGAAGATGCTTTCACACCTGGGATTTCTCAGCTCCCTTCTGTTCTCCCTTTCAGCATTTTGTGCCAAGATTTCTTGTTTTTCCTCACAAAGTCAGATCGGAGCAAAGGAATCCAAACGAGGATTTACTGATAATGCATCACCCCTTTCTGGGGAAAGCCAAGTCCTAGAAGAACCATTCAACTTGAAGGAATGCAGCCAGCTAGAAGCACAGGGCAGTAGGGGAGGGGATGAGATTGGAGGGTGGAGAGTTTTCAAGGTCTTTCGAATCATTTGACTGCTAGACACAACGCTACCTGAAGCCATCCAATGGAAGACCAGCTCAGCATCAGCTGAAGCCCACCTCATGATCCATGAGTAACAGAAGCTAAAGATGGAGGGCTGCTCCCTCTGGCTTTGCTTGCATAGCCTTGTCCTCAGCTTCTCATTTCAAATGTAATTCACTTCTCCTAGTTAGCCCCCATCGCTCGGCTGTCAAACATCATGTGCCATTTCTCACAATCTAGCCCCTTGGGTAGCTTCTTGACAAATAACTGAAATCTAGTCTGCATTGCACTGGAAGCAAGATAGGAAAAAAGTACTGTTAACATTATTCTTCCAGAAAAACCAACTGGAGATGATTTTTCATATACTATTCTAATGCATCAAGCAGGCTTAACATAGTGGTTAAATTATCAAGACCCATTCCACCCCCAAATAGGGATGGTCTTTATAACACTCTTTTTTCTCTCAAAAGTTATTGTTTTATTACTAATAAATATTTCAGGCATAAATATGGTCTATGATATGACAAATAATTTTTTGCCCTTTCCATAGATAAAGACAGAAATGTTAACAGCTCCCTTTTCTCCTAATTCAAGTTCTAATTTAAGATTGTCCAATGATTCAATCATCTAATCATCCTTGCATTAAATACGTTATCATAGTATCTCCAAGATTCTCACACTTCTCTCTCCATCCATATGTAGATGAACATTGATACCAGCTTGTGAAAAATTAATCCCTTGTTTCCTGGGGGCCATCTCACCCTCAGTGGAATTGCTACTCTTGGTCCTGGAATTCTAGCACCTATTACAAAACATAACATGGAGTGAATGTTCAATAAATATTTATCAAATTAATGATTTAACAATCATATGTAGTTGTTGATAAAATTCACATGAAATCTTCCTTCTGTGATTATTAGTATCCTTCTTTCAACATAATCCTGAAAAGCCATTGTTGACTGGTGTATGCTGTCACTGAACTCTGACATTTCTCTGTTATTTTAGGTTTTATGCTCCATCTCTGTCTCAATAATTCCCTGGCTTCCTGGTCAGATGGCATTGCCATAAAACCTTGTTGAAAGTATACCTTCAACAAGTTTAGTTGATGGAAGCAATATAATTCTATTCTCCTCTAGTTTCCCCATGAAGCAGAATGTAAGCTTTAAGAGGACAGGCATGGGGGCTTCCCTGGTGGTGCAGTGATTAAGAATCTGGCTGCCAATGCAGGGGACACGGGTTCGAGCCCTAGTCTGGGAAGACCCACATGCCGTGGAGCAACTAATCCCGTGTGCCACAACTACTGAGACCGCGAGCCACAACTACTGAAGCCCACGCACCTAGAGCCCGTGCTCCTCAACAAGAGAAGCCACTGCAATGAGAAGCCCACGCACTGCAACGAAGAGTAGCCCCCGCTCACCACAACTAGAGAAAGGCTGCACACAGCAACGAAGACCCAATACGGCCAAAAATAAATAAAAATAAATAAATTTAAAATAATAATAAATTAAATTAAAAATACCACACCCTACAACAGCAGAAAACATTCTTTAAAAAAAAAAAAGAGGACAGACACTGTGCCTAGCCTGGTGCCTGAAACATAGTAGATGCTCAATAAAAATTTTTGCAAATTTACTGCTAAAGACCTTTTCTTTCTCCCTTTCTTAATCTCAGGGCAGTCTACAGAGTCTCAATCTATACATTCTGGGGAAAAGAACTAACAGTTTGGCACCTCCTATGTGTCAAAAACCAGGCTGGATGCCATACATACATTACCTTATGTCATTTTTCACAGCAACCTTGTGAAGTAGGTATTATTTCAATCACAGAGGTAAAGAAACTGAGGCTTGGAGAGGTCTGTCATCAAATAAATATGTGCACACGAAATTCTTTCTCCTAGAATACTCGTTCTCTTCCTATTACGTGATCAAATCACACCCGACCTTCAAGAATCAAGTTAAAAATGTTGAAAAAACGTCCTCCATGGGTCTCTTGTGTTTCTGTCTATCTTCTGAGGAAAGACCTTGACAGCGTTCGTTCTGGGCCATTTTGTCAAGGATGTTTGTACAGCAAAAAGCCTTGGAACGCAGACAGGATCTCCCTTTGGGAGAGAACAGATTTTTTTTCTGACCAGGATAATAAGGATAATGTCTCCCTCCAGGACAAAGATTGGACAGGTTTGCTAGCCACCTCTTCAGAGGATTGGGGTTTCCTTAGCTCAGTGTCCCTCAGCTGTGATGCAAACCCACAGAGTGTACTGCATCCTCCTTTATTGCCCCCGTGGGCTGTGGAGGACAAAGGGGACCAATGTGGACACAAAGCTCCTGCTGCTTGCTGTTCTCGGAGCAATAGAGTCCGTTGCTTCGGAGCCAGGAGTTTTGTGGCCTCTGCCAGCATCTATGAAAATGCGGCAGACTAACTTTTCAGCTTGTAAATAGCGTAAAATCTCAAACTTTCCACAGTTCTTGACAAAGATCTTCTTTCTTTGGGAAGTCTTATCTAACCATTACGGCTTACAGTGCTATCTCCAAAACACATTTGGCAGGAAACCAACCTGCTGAGTAATGTGCTGTGAACATTTTTTATTATCTCACACTTGATCGTGCTCTCCTAGAGGACAGAGACAGCACTTGCACTTCTTGATGAGTGTTTAGCATTTTTCCTGCACATAGAAATTGGCTCTCATTTCATTAATAGTAATTCATTAAAATGGACTGAATGTCTATTAAGTGTAGGACATGACGGTCAGAATATTTAGGTAATTATTTTCCTAACTTGTGCATAATCTCCTTGAAGATGAACATAATATCTAATACTTCTTTTTTATCCATTATAATTCTCTGTGTCTCTCGTTCTCTCATTCGACAAACATTTATTGACCATCTGCTAGGTGCAGGTGGTACGTTCGTTGCTGAGTATACAAATGAATGAGAGACTCCCTACCTTCAAGGATCTCATGGAACCAGATCGTGCAGTACAAGGAGGAAGTCCAGTGACAGAGGAAAGTACAGATCATTATGGGAACATGGCAAGGGGCAATCCAACGGGCTGTTGGTTGATAGCTTTTCTACTTTCTGGTATTTTCAGAAGGATATAGTGCTTGAGAAATACTAAAATAAATTTTTGGAGTGTGGACTGATAATTCAAACTGGAAATCTTGGTCAAATACCTGCTCTGAAACTTAAAACTTAAAATAGCTCATCTAAGATGTGGCTGGCCTACACATCTGATAACATCATTATCAGATGATAATACATCATTATGTATTTAAAAAGATACATGTAACCAGTGTGTTCAAGTAAATGAACATATATTCAACACCTGGAAGAGCCCCAAAGGCTAGAAAAATGCACAAGGCATGTTCCCTGCCCTCGAGATGGTCACAATCAAGAGAGACGGACACAGAGAAACATGATCTTAAACTGGGCACAATAGCATAAGCACTGAATAGATACTGAAGTTACTATTACACTGTGGGGATTCAGTCTGCTGGGGACCAAGGGAGTTTCTTGCAAGGGATAGCATCTGAGCTGGAATTTAAAGGGGAAAAGGATTTCCACAGGCAGGAAACAGAAAGTAAGGCAGCCAGGAAAAAACTTGAGCATAGGCACATTCTTTAAAATAAACAACATCAAAAAGTCTACAAGTAATAAATGCTGGAGAGGGTGTGGAGAAAATGAAACCCTCCTACACTGTTGGTAGGAATGTAAATTGGTGTGGCCACTATGGAGAATAGTATAGAGGTTCCTTAAAAACTAAAAATAGAGTTACCATATGATCCAGCAAATTCCACTCCTGGGCATATATCCAGAAAAGTTGAAAACTCTAAGTTGAAAAGATACATGCACCCTAATGTTCATAGCAGCACTATTTACAATAGCCAAGACATGGAAGCAACCTAAATGTCCATTGCCAGATGAATGGATAAAGAAGATGTGGTATATATACACAATGGAATACTACTCAGCCATAAAAAAGAATGAAATAAAGCCATTTGCAGCAAGATGGATGGACGTAGAAATTATCATACTAAGTGAAGGAGGTCAGACAAAGATAAATATCATATGATATTACTTATATGTGGAATCTAAAAAAATGATACAAATGAACTTACTTAGAAAACAGAAATAGACTCACAGACATAGAAAACAAACATATGGTTACCAAAGGGGAAAGTGGGGAGGGATGAATTGGGAATTTGGGATTAACAGTTACATACTCCTATATCTAAAATAGGCAAACAACAAAGACCTACTGTATAGTACAGGGAACTATATTCAATATCTTGTAATAACCTATAATGGAAAAGAATCTGAAAAAGAATATATATATTCAGTTATATATATATATATATATATATAACAGAATCACTTTGCTGTACATCTGAAACATTGTAAATCAACTATACATCAATAAAAAGAAAAGAAGATGTGGTATACTACATACGCAGTCATAAAAAAGAATGAAATTTTGCCATTTGAAGTAACATGGATGGACTTAGAGGACATTATGCTAAATTAAAGAAGTCAGACAGAGAAAGTCAAATGCTGTATGATATCACTTATATGTGGAATCTAAAAATTACAACAAACTAGTGAATATTACAAAAAAGTAGACTCACAGATATACAGAACAAACTACTGGTTACCAGTGGGGAGAGGGAAGGGGGAGGGGCGATATTGTGGTAGGGAGTTAAGAGGTACAAACTATTGTGTATAAAATAAGCTACAAAGGTATATAGTACAACATGGGGACTATAGCCAATATTTTATAATAACTATAAATGGAGTATAACCTTTAAAGATTGTGAATCACTATATTGTGCACATATAACATAATACTACTTTACATCAACTATACTTCAATTAAAAAAAGAAAATTAAATTAGAAAAACTAACTAATAAACATGAGTTCAGGGAATTGTTTGTAAGATAGCAACGGGAATGGAGGGTGTACACAGGACTATAGAGAAAACTGAAAGTCAGAAAGGAAATTTTGTTCAATACCTTTTTTTTGATACTTTCTTTTTTTGGTTCTTTTGTTTTGCTTTTTGTTCAGTGACTTTTACAGATACATATTAAGCATCTGCTGGGGCAAATATAATATGCTCAAAGAGAGACAAAGGTATAGTCCTCGTTCACAATCTCGTGGGGAGAGCAATAATCTAATCTAAACTATTAAATGCCAACAAAGCACTGAGCAGGGAGGGTTTTGAATGCCACCCTAAGGTGCTTGGGTGTTCTTCATTAGTCACGGGATGCAGTGAATGATGTCATTGACCTGTGAGGAGGAGAGAAAGTCTTGGCAGCTGTGTGAAGGCTGGACCAGAGGGTTGAAAGATGGAGATGGGGAGAGCAGTGTGGAAGCTTCTGTGACCATCCAGGGAGAAATGGGAAGGGTCTAAACCAGATGAAAAGAGTAACAAAGATGTGAGACACGTTGTGATGATAGAATCCACAGAATTTTATGATTGATTCAATGAGAGAGGTGGCTATGAAGATGAATCCAAGCCTTCTATTCTTGGCGACAGAGAGGATGATGTTAGTGATATATCATAGTGAACATTCACCAAATAAAATATCTTTGAGAAGATCTCAAAGGTCTTTGTACTAATTAACCAATCTCTATCATCTTTTTTCATTTAACTTTTCGTCGTTTTTATTTTTAAAGCAGAGGAGGTAAACACTTAGGACTTCTCAGGAAACTCTTACCAGTGATTTTTCAATCTTCAGGACTATTAGTGGATCATGAAATCAATTTAAAAAGTTTTAAAATAATACCAAAAAGTGAAATAGAATAAAGCAGAACAGAATGTGAAATATCGTAGTGATCACTTATATAAAGGTTACTACTTGTGGAAATTTGTCTTCTGTTTTATGTACATACACTGGGTCACAATGTCAAATACACATCTTAGTGTGAGTTGCAGTTTAAAAAGTTTGAAAGCCATTGATCTAGACAGTGCTCAACAAAACATCTCTCTAGTCTAAATCCTCTCCTCCAGTTTATAGGATTGGAGCAGTGAGACAGGAACAAAAAGGGATATAGGGAAGAGAGGCATCTTTCATCACTTTGACAGTGAATGACGATCACTGTCGTTACATAAAACAGTGGGTGCTAGTACCTTGTTTGGAGTCGATGGCCTCTGTGATTATTATAGAAAGCCCGAAGCATCCCCTGCATTATTCTGTTTGTAGTCCCTTTGGCAACATGGGGAATGTTCAGGATTACCCCCATTTGGTCCACCTGCAGATCAAACCAGAACCAGGGAGAGAACACATTATTTGTTTTCTTTTCTTGATATTTCAAATAAGCCCTTGCTAAGTAATTTGAGACTATAGAATTAAAAATGTAAATTACGAATCCTTATAGATTTCATTTTTCCACTAGATGGCAGAAAAAGCACTTGTAATGGAAATTACCATGTCATCTCTTTAATCAGTTCCCCAGACTTTTTTTTTAATAAAGGGAGGTATATTTCATTTTAGTTTGAACAGTAGAATCTGATTATAAGACAACTGATTATTTAATAACTAATTTAATCATATTAAGCTTAAAATTAAGGAGAAAACTTTGAATTAGTTTATGTTTATATATGTACCTATATATGCACCCATCTCAATTGATATATACGTGATGGAATTTCATTGACTTTAGAATACTGCCATGCTCTCTTTTAATACAAATTTAAAAATAAAAGGTAGTATTTAAATACACTTTTAAATTTATACAGAAACTTTAAAAATGTTACACATGGATGTAATTATGTGTACAACTGAACTATACTTAGTTATGATATATTGAAGATAATAATAATATTATTACAAAGATGGATGATACATTCATGATTATAAATTCAAAATACTTTTTTTAACAAAGAAAGAGAATAAAAACTATGTTAGCTATGTAAAGACAGTTCAAAAGTTAAACATGGTATATCATTTTCTTTCTATGCTAATAATTTTAACAAGGCTTTTATTTTTTTACCCTGATTTCGTGTGTCATGTTACCATTTATCAACAATAATTCTTTAGGGGTATTTGTCATTAGAGCACTTTACTAGGCGCTTGAGAATAGCTTCACAAACAGTTGTACCCTTGCTCTGGTTCATTTACCGTCAAAGAGAAAATTATTTTATGGACCTACAAAGAGGAAAAATAAGCGAGTTACACAAAAGAGAATGTGTTGGGAAACACAGACATAATTTGATAATGTAATATCATATTATAAAATACAAACTAGTTCAAAGAAACTTTTGTCCCTATTTCAGTCATTGTTTTCACCACTGTTTTTCTTACAACTGGCTTTCAAAAAGTTGAAGACTGGACCGTCAAAAAAGAGCAGAAAACAAGAAAGGATGGAAAATGGGAGGTGATGGAAAGGAGTGAAGTCCAATCACTGGTGTGGTCCACGAGCATCTTGTTCTCGGTCAGGCGCTGGGGTGGGGATGGAAACATGGCTTCTTCTTTCAAAATGAGAGCAAGTAATAGAGAGAGGAGGGGAGATGTTAGCTGAGCAAATGGGAAGAAATAAAAGAATTGATGAGATTACATAACAGTTGCCATGGTGTTGTTGAGTTACCTCAGCTCTCTCTCCCAGCCTTTGCTGACTGCCTCTTCCCCAACCAAACAAAAACAAAAGGGAGGGCCTTCCCTGGTGGCACAGTCGTTAAGAATCCACCTGCCAATGCAAGGGATATGGGTTCGAGCCCTGGACAGGGAAGATCCCACATGCCATGGAGCCACTAAGCCCATGCTCCACAACTACTGAGCCTGAGCTCTAGAGCCTGCAAGCCACAACTACTGAGCCCACGTGCCACAACTACTGAAGTCCGTGCACCTAGAGCCCGTGCTCTGCAACAAGAGAAGCCAAGACAATGAGAAGCCTGCACACCACAACGAAGAGTAGCCCCGGCTCACCGCAACTAGAGAAAGCCCGCACACAGCAAAGGAGATCCAACACAGCCAAAAAGAAAAAATAAAATAAATAAATAAAAATTAAAACAAACAAAAAGAAACAGCAAAAGGGAAACTCTGGGGCATGCTGGTAATGCCCACAATCTTCAGGAACCTAGGGATGGTCTTCTGGTGGCACGAGGGGAGTGGAGGTAGCAACAACATCTGCAATGTTATCTGTGCAGAGTAAGCGATACCCAGTTTTAGAGTCTCTAGTTTAGAAAACCCTGTGATGTGCTGTGTGTGGGCAAAGATTTTGTTTTGAGTCAAGGTGGGTAAACAACTTTCTGGGAATAAGCAACTCGCATCGTGCAGTAAGTTAGTTTCTAGGACAATGAAATTTTATTTTATTTTTAAAAGATTTTCAGAGCCTCAGAGGAAGATTCTGATTGCAAGTTAAAGTGTTTGAATTAAATTTGATTGAAAAGAAAGAGGTGGCAAAGTTTTCCAGAAACAGAATTTTTCCTAAGGAAGATTAATCTGGCAGCAGCAGGTCAGGTCGTTTGGAGAGTAAAGACCAGTTGGATTTTTTAATTAAAAAAAAATTTTTTTTGACCATGCTGCATGGCTTGCAGGATCTCAGTTCCCCAACCAGGGATTGAACCCAAGGCCACGGCAGTGAAAGCCCAGAATCCTAACCACAACGCCACCAGGGAACTCTCCTGTAATTTTAAAATAAATTGTTTCTAAATCCTATTGCGTAGAAGACTATTTTTATGTCTGTTTCTTCGTAAAGGCAACTGTAGGTTAAAAACAAAATTTATTTGAAAATAAAAGGGAATTGGATTTGGGGTACTTAGTTATTAATGAAGAAAACTTACATTAGATTTTCAGGAGTATTCCCTCACAGAACCAAATTTTAGTAAGTCCCACTGGTCCAAATCCAGGCATCCTGGGTCCTGCCACCTCCTGCATGTGGGCCTCTGCCCAGTCACTGGACAGAAATCTGGACTCCAGTTTCTTAAATTATATATCATCCAGCATTAGACTTTCAGCTCTAACACTCTGCATGAAAAGAAAAGGAGCTGTAACAGCTCACTGTTTCATTGAAACAAACCAAAAAGAATTCTGGTCCAAGGTCCCAGTGCCAACCTCCTACCACAACTAGCCCAGCTTTTTAGGTCTTTAGCTCCCCTCGTGCTCTCCAATTAAAGAAATAGAAATCTGGGCTTTCTCTATAAACTCTGTGTTCTGCCCTTCCCAATGGTATCACTGCAAACGTCCTTATAAATCTACAACCCAAGCCGTAGAATAACTTCTATGGGCTTGGGGCTGTATGAATGGCACTCTCTCGCTGAGCCCGCTCTGAGGAGACTCTGTCCCCAAAACACTGAGTGGTTTTTGTTTTCCTGCGGAAACCAGGGGAGATTGTGGAGTGGGAGAGCTCAGAGCTTACAACCCTGTAGATCTACACTCAGCACATCTCTAATGGGCTCCACTCAATGACAGCTGTGACGAATACCATGGCAATTTCCCAGATAAGATTGTATCCGAGTAGGGGCTACATTTCCTTCAGAGTTGCAGAGGTCATTATTATTCTTTGGAGAGGAATTCTGAGGAGGAAATAGCTGATTTAAACGCCTGCTGTCAGTTGCCAAAGAAATTGTTACAAAATACTGCTATAATGATGTGGAAAACTGCCCATTGCATTGGATTCCACATTTTTTGTGCTCCCTCCTGTTCATCCTCCGAGATTTCCCTCTTAGCTAACTGAGTGTGTGAAGATTGGTGCTCTAAAAGCCTCATAACTTGGAGTCTCATTCTTAGTCCTTTGGCATTTCATATTATGGTTGCTCAACCATTTTTCACGACCACTCAAGCTTTCACGAGGTCTTCTAAAAGACTGTGCAAAGCCCAGAAATACCCACTCAGGCCCACCTTGCCTGCGCCCGCCCGGAGCCAGCGGTCCTTCACGTACCCCGCATCCAGTGAGACGCGCTGCGCACCGACGGAGCGGACATGGGCAAAGCGATGGTGGCCAGGCTTGGACTGGGGCTGCTGCTTCTGACACTGCTCTTACCTACGCAGATTTATTCAAATCAAACAACTGTTGTAACGCCTTCAAGTAATTCCTCCCAGCATACCTCAGCTGCCCCCAATCCAGCGAATGCCACCACCAAGGGCAAGTGCCGGTACTCTGCAGTCAACAGCCGGTCTCTTGGTGATCTCGCTCTCCCTTCTACATCTCTACTGTTAAGAGACTCAGGCCAAGAAACATCTGTACTTCCCATCCTCTAAACCCAATTCAGATGGTATCCAGACATCCAGTGTGACAAAGGAAAAAAGAACAGGTCTTCATTGAATGAATTTGCTAGTTCCACACCTTATTTTATTGACAGAAACTGTTGAGGATCCCAAATTTGATTGGTTTGAAGAGAATATGAAGGGTTTGACTAGATGATGAATGCCAATATTAAATCTGCTGGAGTTTCCTGTACAAGATGAAGAGAGACAACATCCAAAATTAGTTAAGAGATGATTTCCTTAAATGTGGCTTAAGAAGTATGGACACATAAAACTCTACCTTGAAAGTGAGAATAGATTTTATCTTACCTAGAGATAAAGAATGGGATGTGGAACAGAGATTCAGTTTTCATTTGTTCATTAAATTTATAAGGCCATAAAACAATGAGGCAAAACAAAGCTTCTGTGATTCTATTTTATATGTACATTAGAAGGAACTTCCAGGTGTTACTGTAAATCCTCAATGTGTTGTTTCAGCAGTACTAATTTAATGCTGATGTACTCTAGAGAAAATTTTATGTTAAGCTATTGCTGTTCTCTTGGGAACTGAACTCTTTCTTTCCCTTGGGGTTTGGGTTTGACATTGCATTTGAATTTTTATATAGTCATTGATATGTACCAGGGCAATGATGGATTGGAATCTACCCCAAATCCAAGCATAATGAGTACATTTTGCTTATATATTTATCAACTATTCTCATTCAAAAAGAGCAGTAGATTCATTTAGCGAAACAGATAACAAAGAGTAGAATTACATTGATCTCAACTAATTCAAAATGCTTTTTATTTCTGCATATGTCGGATACTTTTTACAGTTTAAAAAATGATCTGTTTTGAAGGTAAGATTGACAAATCTTGAAATTAAAAAGGCAAATATGTGAAGGAGCTAAACTATAAATCAAATATATTTGGCAAGGGAAGACTGGAAGCTTGCTTACATTAAATTCAGAAAAACTTTTGTACTCTTTTCTGTAAATACTTCTTTTTAAACTGAATCAGAATAGCCACATTTGGAACACTTTATGTTATCATTCAATATTTTTAGATAGTTAGAACCTGGTCCTAAGCCTAAAATGGGCTTGATTTTGGAAAGTAAATCTTTTCACAACTGCCTTGATGCACAGAAACCTTTTTAAAAATAGACACTCCCTAAAGTCTTTTGTTCGCATGGTCACACACTGATGCTTAGATGTTCTGAAATCTAATATGGCCACAGTAGTCTTGATAACCAGTCATTTTTTTTCCATCTTTAGAAATCTACACTGGAACAACCATATCCAACAGATCTCAAGCTACTGTGTGTGTGAATGAACATTCTCTTTTGTTTCATGCCTGAATGCTGTACATCTATTTTGGATTGTATATTGTGTTTGTGTATTTATGCTTTGATTCATAGTAACTTCTCTTGTTATGGAATTGATTTGCATTAAACACAAACTGTAAATAAAAAAAAAAAAGAAATACCCACTCAGCCTATATATTAAATTTCATTCATTCAACAAGTACTTGTAGGACTTCCCTGGTGGTGCAGTTGTTAGGAATCAGCCTGCCAAAGCAGGGGACACAGGTTCGATCCCTAGTTCGAGAAGATCCCACACGCTGCGGAGCAACTAAGCCTGTGTGCCACAACTACTGAGCCCACGTGCTGCAACTACTGAAGCCCTTGTGCTCTGCAACAAGAGAAGCCACCGCAATGAGAAGCCCAAGCACCATAACAAAGAGAAGTCCCGGCTCACCACAACTAGAGAAAGCCCGCATGCAGAAAAGAAGACCCAACTCTGCCAAAAATTAAAAACAAACAAACAAAACAAAACAAGTACTTGTAGAATATTCATTATTTTTTCCACATATGAGAAGGTGGTATAAGGTAGTGGTTCCAAGCAGAGTTTCTGGAGTCAAAGCTTCTAGATTCTAAGCCTGGCTCCGCCAGGATTACTAGCTGTGTGACCTTGTTATGTGACAGTTGTGTGACCTAGGACAAGTTACATAAGTTTCCACGTCTGTATAAAAGGCCCAATAGTAGTACCTACCTCATAGGGTTGAAATGAGGATTAAATGAATTCATATTTGTGAGGGGCTAAAGATAATAATAGCTCATAGTAAGTGTTCATTAATATGTTCATTACATCTATAAAGAAGATAACAAATTTGCAGTCTAAGAGAAGACAGATACAAGAGTAACATAAAACAAGATAGAGTTCATCCTAGAGACCAGCAAAACCCTTGAACAAAAAAAATGCTTGAAGCAAATGAAGAAAAAGTAAAGGTGGGAAAAATTTGATGGTATAAAAGTTCAAACTTTCACACAAACACAAAAATACCATAAAAATCCACAGGCAACAAAACAGAGGAAAAATACTTGCCACACCCTCGGTTGACAAGGATTAGCATCCTGCATCTAGGTAACTCGTGGAGGGGGGGGAGGATATATACATGTGAATCCTTAGGGCAGGAGTTTCAGAGCCTCAGAGGAAGATGCTGATTGCAAGTTAAAGTGTTTGAATTAAATTTGATTGAAAAGAAAAAGGTGGCAAAGTTTTCTAGAAATGGAACTGTTCCTAAGGAAGATTAATCTGGCAGCAGCAGGTCAGGTCATTTGGAGAGTAAAGACCAGTTGGATGCTGACAAGATCAGGTGAAAGGTGGTGTCATCCTCACCTGGGAACTCCAAGGAGAGGATGATCATAAACATTCTCTTGGGTCAATAAGTGCTTGACGATGACTGAGGTTTTCTGAGGTTTCAGAGCCCACATAATTGGAAAAATGGTGGTTAGTAAAGTTAAGGAAGATGGCAGCAGAAGTGGAATTGGGGGGAAGCTGATGGGTTTGTTTCTGAAACTACATAAGTGTAAGGTATCTGCTTTGAAATTAGAGAAAGAGAGGTTAACATCTGGTTGGAAATGCAAGTTCAGACCTCTAACGAAAATATAAACCAAGAGATATAGAATTAGGATTCATCCTAAAACAAGCTGAGGCCAGGGGCATAGGTAAGATCACAGAGTATTTCCCCTGAGTGGGAGTGGAGGCCAGAGGATCACAGTGGGAAAGGGCTTATTGAAAATACAGTTTCCTAGACCCCATTCATTCTTACTTAACCAGAATTAGGAGATAACATTAAGGACTCTATATTTTTAACAAGTTGTTAACATTTATCTAATAAACGTTAAAGTTTAAGACCCTGCTTCAGAGCATGAAGGATGACGAGAAAAAAACCAAGATGGTTAAAAGGTATCAAGTAAATCTTGCTGGTATCGTTAAGGAAGAAGGAACTCATGAGGATCGGGTATCAAATCTTCAACTGGATCATAGGAGAAATGGAAAGAGGCTTTTGGTTTGTATTATATTAGGAAACAATCAAAGACCTTCCTTCTCCACTAAGGTGAAGGATTGAAGGGGTAGAGAGAAAGTGGAGATAATTGAAGACATCACTTTCCTGAAATTTGACAGCAGAAGAAAGAATAAGAGAAAATGTTGGCTTGTGGCTGTAACAGAATTAAGGGTGAGACTTGTATTTAAGAGTGAGTGGGGAAAGATAGACAAGATGAAAAGGCAGAGGGCTATGGACCAGATGAAGGAACAAGATAAAACCCCAGAAAAACAACTAAATGAAGTGGAGATAGGAAACCTTCCAGAAAAAGAATTCAGAATAATGATAGTGAAGATGATCCAGGACCTCAGAAAAATAATGGAGGCAAAGATCGAGAAGATGCAAGAAATGTTTAACAAAGACCTAGAAGAATTAAAGAACAAACAAACAGAGATGAACAATACAATAACTGAAATGAAAACTACACTAGAAGGAATCAATAGCAGAAAAACTGAGGCAGAAGAACGAATAAGTGGCCTGGAAGACAGAAAGGTGGAATTCACTGCTTCGGGACAGAATAAAGAAAAAAGAATGAAAAGACATGAAGACAGCCTAAGTGATCTCTGAGACAACATTAAACTCAACAACATTTGCATTATAGGGGTCCCAAAGGAGAAGAGAGAGAGAAAGGACCAGAGAAAATATTTGAAGAGATTATAGTTGAAAATTTCCCTAACATGGGAAAAGAAATAGCCACCCAATCCAGGAGGCGCAGTGAGGCCCATATAGGATAAGCCCAAAGAGAAAGACACTGAGACACATAGTAATCAAATTGGCAAAAAATTAGGCAAAGAAAAATTATTAAAAGCAACAAGGGAAAAATGACAAATAACATACAAAGGAACTCCCATAAGGTTAACAGCTAATTTCTTAGCAGAAACTCTACAAGTCAGAAGGGAATGGCATGATATACTTAAAGTGATGAAAGGGAAGAACGTACAACCAAGATGACTCTACCCGGCAAGGATCTCATTCAGATTCGATGCAGAAATCAAAAGCTTTACAGACAAGCAAAAATTAACAGAATTCAGCACCACAAAACCAACTCTACAACAAATGCTAAAGGAACTTCTCTAAGTGGGAAACACAAGAGAAGAAAAGGACCTACAAAAACAAACTCAAAACAATTGAGAAAATGGTCATAGGAACATACACATCAATGATTACCTTAAATGTGAATGGATTAAATGCTCCAACCAAAAGACACAGGCTTGCTGAATGGATACAAAAACAAGACCCATATATATGCTGTCTACAAGAGACCCACTGCAGACCTAGGGACACATAAAGACTGAAAGGGAGGGGATGGAAAAAGATATTCCATGCAAATGGAAATCAAAAGAAAGCTGGAGTAGCAATTCTCATATCAGATAAAATAGACTTTAAAATAAAGAATGTTACAAGAGACAAGGAAGAGCATTACATAATAACCAAGGGATCAATCCAAGAAGAAGATATAACAATTATAAATGTATATGCACCCAACATAGGAGCACCTCAATACATAAGGCTATATAGCTAACTGCTATATGAGGAAATTGACAGTAACAAAATAATAGTGGGGGACTTTATCACCTCACTTACACCAATGGACAGATCATGCGAAATGAAAATAAATAAGGAAACACAAGCTTTAAATGACACAATAGACCAGAGAGACTTAATTGATATTTATAGGACATTCCATCCAAAAACAGCAGATTACACTTTCTTCTCAAGTGTGCATGGAACATTCTCCAGGATAGATCACATCTTGGGTCACAAATCAAGCCTCAGTAAATTTAAGAAAATTGAAATCATATCAAGCATCTTTTCTGACCACAACACTATGAGATTAGACATGAATTACAGGGAAAAAATCGTAAAAAACACAAACACATGGAGGCTAAACAATACGTTACTAGATGACCAAGAGATCACTGAAGAAATCAAAGAGGAAATCAAAAAATACCTAGAGACAAATGGCAATGAAAACATGATGATCCAAAACCTAAGGGATGCAGCAAAAGCATTTCCAAGAGGGAATTTTATAGCAATACAATCCTACCTCAAGAAACAAGAAAAATCTCAAATAAATAACCCAACCTTACACCTAAAGGAATTAGAGAAAGAAGAACAAACAAAACCCAAAGTTAGCAGAAGGAAAGGAATCATAAAGATCAGATAAGAAATAAATGAAATAGAAACAAAGAAAACAATAGCAAAGATCAATAAAACTAAAAGCTGGTTCTTTGAGAAGATAAACAAAATTGATAAACCATTAGCCAGACTCATCAAGAAAAAGAGGGAGAGGACTCAAATCAATAAAATTAGAAATGAAAAAGGAGAAGTTACAACAGACACCGCAGAAGTACAAAGCATCCTAAGAGACTACTACAAGCAACTCTATGCCAATAAAATGCACAACCTGGAAGAAATGGACAAACTCTTAGAAAGGTATAACCTTCCAAGACTGAACCAGGAAGAAATAGAAAATATGAACAGACCAATCACAAGTAATGAAATTGAAACTGTGATTAAAAATCTTCCAACAAACAAAAGTCCAGAACCAGATGGCTTCACAGGTGAACTATATCAAACATTTAGAGAAGAGCTAACACCCATCCTTCTCAAACTCTTCCAAAAAACTGTAGAGGAAGGAACACTCCCAAACTCCTTCTATGAGGCCACCATCACCCTGATACCAAAACCAGACAAAGATACTACAAAAAAAGAAAATTACAGACCAATATCACTGATGAATATAGGTGTAAATATCCTCAACAAAATACTAGAAAACAGAATCCAACGACACATTAAAAGGATCATATACCATGATCAAGTGGGCTTTATCCCAGGGATGCAAGGATTCTTCAATATATGCAAATAAATCAATGTGAAACACCATATTAACAAACTGAAGAATAAAAACCATATGATCATCTCAATAGACGAAGAAAAAACCTTTTGACGAAATTCAACACCCATTTATGATAAAGACTCTCCAGAGAGTGGGCATAGAGGGAACCTACCTCAACATAATAAAGGCCATATACAACAAACCCACAGCAAACATCATTCTCAATGGTGAAAAACTGAAAGCATCTCCTCTAAGATCAGGAATGAGACGAGGATGTCCACTCTCACCACTATTATTCAACCTAGTTTTGGAAGTCCTAGCCACGGCAATCAGAGATAAAAGGAATCCTAACTGAAAAAGAGATAAAAGAAATCCTAACTGGAAAAGAAGAAGTAAAACTGTCACTGTTTGCAGATGACATGATATTATACATAGAGAATCCTAAAAATGCCACCAGAAAACTACTAGAGTTAATCAATGAATTTGGTAAAGTTGCAGGATACAAAATTAATGCACCGAAATCCCTTGCATTCCTGTACACTAATGATGAAACATCTGAAAGAGAAATTAAGGAAACACTCTCATTTACCATTGCAACAAAAAGAATAAAATACCTAGGAATAAAACTACCTAGGGAGACAAAAGACCTGTATGCAGAAAACTATAAGACACTGATGAAAGAAATTAAAGATGATACCAACAGATGGAGAGATATACCATGTTCATTGATTGGAAAATTCAATATTGTTAAAAATGACTATACCACCCAAAAGAATCTATCAATTCAATGTAATCTCTATCAAATTACCAATGGCATTTTTTACGGAACTACAACAAATAATCTTAAAATTTGTATGGAGACACAAAAGACCCCAAATAGCCAAAGCAGTCTTGAGGGAAAAAAACCGAGCTGGAGGAATCAGGCTCCCTGACTTCAGACTATACAACAAAGCTACAGTCATCAAGACAATATGGTACTGGCACAAAAACAGAAATATAGATCAATGGAAAAAGATAGAAAGCCCAGAGATAAACCCACACACATATGGTCAACTAATCTATGACAAAGGAGGCAAAGATATACAATGGAGAAAAGACAGTCTCTTCAATAAGTGGTGCTGGGAAAACTGGACAGCCACATGTAAAAGAATGAAGTTAGAACACTCCCTAACACCATACACAAAAATAAACTCAAAATGGACTCGAGACCTAAATGTAAGACCTGACACTATAAAACTCTTAGAGGAAAACATTGGAAGAACACTCTTTGACATAAATCACAGCAAGATATTTTTTGATCCACCTCCTAGAGTAATGGAAATAAAAACAAAATAAACAAATGGGACCTAGTGAAACTTAAAAGCTTTTGCACAGCAAAGGAAACCATAAACAGAACAAAAAGACAACCCTCAGTATGGGAGAAAATATTCACAATTAATCAACGGACAAAGGATTAATTTCCAAAATATATAAACAGCTCATGCAGCTCAATATTAAAGAAACAAACGACCCAGTCCAAAAATGGGCAGAAGACCTAAATAGACATTTCTCCAAAGAAGATATACAGATTGCTAACAAATACATGAAAGAATGCTCAACATCATTAATCATTAGAGAAATGCAAATCAAAACTACAATGAGATATCATCTCACACTGGTCAGAATAGCCATCTTCAAAAAATCTACAAACAATAAATGCTGGAGAGGGTGTGGAGAAAAGGGAACACTCTTGCACTGCTGGTGGGAATGTGAATTGATACAGCCACTATGGAGAACAGTATGGAGGTTCCTTAAAAACCTAAAAATAGAATTACCATATGATCTAGCAATCCCACTACTTGGCATATACACAGAGAAAACCTTGATTCAAAAAGACACATGCGCCCCAATGTTCATTGCAGCACTATTTACAGTAGCCAGGTCATGGAAGCAACCTAAATGCCCATCGACAGACGAATGGATAAAGAAGTTGTGGTACATATATACAATGGATTATTACTCAGCCATAAAAAGGAACAAAATTGAGTCATTTGTTGAGACGTGGATGGATCTAGAGACTGTCATACAGAGTGAAGTAAGTCAGAAAGAGAAGAACAAATATCGTATATTAACGCATGTATGTGGAACCTAGAAAAATGTTACAGAAGATCCAGTTTGCAGGGCAGAAGTTGAGACACAGATGGAGAGAACAAATGTATGGACACCAAGGGGGGAACACCACGGTGGGGTGGGGATGGTGGTGTGCTGAATTGGGTGATTGGGATTGACATGTATACACTGATGTGTATAAAATTGATGACTAATAAGAACATGATGACTAATAAGAACAAACAAAAAAACTTATGCTAAAGTTTCTTTGGGTTATTTGTATGGAAATATGTTAATATAAATGTTTCAGACATTAAAAAAAAAAAAAGAGTGAGTGGGACCTAATTGCACTTGAGAAAGAAGATGACCCAATGGAAAGGAGACAACAGATCTGGAAGAAAGAGAAGGGATGGTGGGTAGAACAAGGTCATGGGAAAAGAAGGAAGGGCTAGCCTTCAAAAAGACAAGGAACACTTCTTTCTTCCTCTTGTTTCAGAAGAAGGAAAACATATTGGGATGGAAGGCAGAGAAGTCGAAGGAATTCAAGCTGATGTTCTGGATATTGAAGTAAACTGGTAAAGGGTTTAGAGGTGGGAATATGAGGGCACTAGATGAGGTGAGTAAGTCACTAAAGGCATTGGTAGAAAATTAGCCCGTGTTTCTGGGTCTGTCCTCCATAATCAACCCTGGAGAAACTATAGAAGCTAGAGAGGAAACATGGTTTCTAGGAACAAACACCAAACTACCAGCTAAATTACCAGCTAACAGTGAGAAATCCCTAAGGAGAGAGGAGATGGTCTCAACAAATGTGTGGCCTTACAGGAGGGGTGCTGAGAGTGTTGGTTTACTTTTTCCTCTTTTCTCTTTTTCAGTTGGCTGGTGTGGTGGTGTCAAGCCACAGTCATCAGCAATGGTTTGGTGGTGTCTCGGGCTCTCGATGTGAATGAACATGTAACATCAATTTTCAAATCTCGATTTACCCTCTTTGTGATTAAATAATTTGAAAGTCTGATTATAAGGGTTTTTTGGATACATAGTTTAATGACTGCTAGAGTTGAAATAACTTATAAAGATACCAGCTCATACTTGCAGAAGTGCAGCAGTAATTAAAAATCATAACACACATTTTAAAATCCCATTCAAAAGTGATGCAGAGGTTTTCATTGAAATTTAGCAAGAAATTTCCACCTTTTCTGCTGTTGATACATTGTTTCTGAAAACACTGGTCTCACTGGACCAAAATCAAGGTACTGGCAATGTTGCATCCCTTCTGAAAACTCTAGGAGAGAATCTGCTTCCTTGCCCTTTCAAGCTTCTAGAGACCACTTGTCTTCCTAGGGCTTATAGCCTCTTCCTCCAGCTTCAAAGGGCATCACCCCAGTCTCTGCTTCTGTTGTCACATCACCTTTTCTCTGATTCTGGCTCCTCCTGTGTCTCTCTTACAAGGAATTGTGATTACATTGGGCCCACTTGGATAAGCCAGGATAAACTCTCCATCTCAGATCCTTAACTTGTTCACTCCTGCAAAATTCTTTTGTGTTGTAAGGTGACATAGTCACAGGTTCTAGGGATAAGGATGTGGATATATTCGGGTGGCTATTATTCCATCTACCACAGTCAGTGGCTCAGGTAAATTTGAGAATGTAGCCTGTGCTATGAGGGATCCTTGTCAATGCTCCATCCCCCAGATCTCCTTCTCCTACTCTCGGGACACCTTAAATGCCAGTCATGGCACGTGACATCTCTCATATGGCCCGAGAGGGGTGCTGCTGTCAATCTGTGCACAAAATACTGGCAAAGATAAATTTTTTCAGATCAAAATAAATACAAAAAGAAGTTATATTTTTTATTCCCACACACCACTTGATTGTCTAGAGCAGCTTCTGGAGTACCGTCATCCCACTTTGGTGATCAATGAGTATTATGGTTAATTTTATGTGTCAGCTTAGCCAGGTTAATTGTATCCAGTTATTTGGTCAAACATCAGTCTAGATATTGCTGAAAAGGTATTTTTTAGATGTGATTAACATTTAAATCAGTGGACTTTGAGTAAGGCAGATTACCCTGCATAATGTAAATGAGTCTCATCCAATCAATCAGTTGAAGGTCTTAAGAGAAAAGACTGAGGTCCCCTGAAAGGGAAAGAATTCTACCTCCAGATTATCCTTGGACTCAAGACTCCAGCATCAACTCCTGCTGGAATTTCCAGCCTGCTGGCCTGCCCTGAAGATTTCAGACTTCCCAACTTCCTCAATCGTGTGAGCCAAGCACTTAAAATCAATCAATCTGTCCTCTCTCTCTCTCTCTCTCTCTCTCTTCCTTTCTGTGTGTGTGTATACACACACACACACACACACACGCACACATACACACACACATATCCTATAAGACTGTAATGTGTCTGTTAAGTTATATATAAGCTGAATATGCAACTGAAATAAGTTTCAAAATGAGTACAAAATAAATGTTATCAATGTAAAATGTGTATGCGTGTTTATACACATACATTCTATAGGTGTTTTTTCTCTGGAGAACCCTAAATAATGCAATGAGTTAGAGAAGCATTTTCAACCGGTGGGAGGGCATGATTTGAGGCATTGTAATAAACCTCAGGTTCAAGGGTAATATTAATAGATTTACAATCTCAAAGTAAAATAAAATCTAGGCTCCCTTATACTTGCTCTAAAGTGGTTCTACCTTTTATCAAGTGAACCTGAAATATGGATTCAGTGGTAAGTATTGCTAGAGGGGCCTCAATTCTGGCAAGAATGACCTAAAGTATCATAGGTTTTGGGAGTGAAAGAAATCTAGGAGGTTTTCTAATTTATCTCTCTTAATGGTCTTATTGGCTTTAAGTATTATAAAACCAGTTGATATCAATATTATAAATACCATATTTTCTTTCATACAATTGCTTTATAACAATTAGTTAATTAAAATGTTAAAAGCCCTGATATTAAGAAAAGAGAAACCATGGTTCACTGACTTCTGGAATTGAATTAGACCTTCAGAGTAATATCACATTATTTCAAGGAAGAAAGAAAGAAGAATGATATTTGAAATCATGGGAGGAGTATGAACAGGTATAACATAATTGCGTGGCTTGGAATTTGCCAAAAGACAACTGCTAATAATTTTTGCCATTAAAAGTGCCAAGGATGCCCTTTAATGAAAACCACTACTGTGAATTTCTGTGTCTCCATCTCATCAGAAAATGATATTGCTATCAAAAAAAATCCTCTTATATTTGAACATTTGTGAAATACTGACTCATAAGTGGTTTTCTGGATCCTTGCAATCAGTGGAAATATGGGCAGACGTATTCTTTAATCTTTTAAAATGAAAGATGAGGAAAATATATGTAAAACAGACACTTCAGGATTTTTCTAGAGCAGTTTGCTTTCTTTGGACTGGCGCACATATTGGCTCTATCTTCTCTGTGCTATCCAGAGGTGACAATTGGGACAGGAGGGTAAAAGAGGAGATGTGGGTTTGAGGACTGAACACAAGGAGGAAGAAGGCTTGGGTCACATAGATTATCTCCTCCCTCTAAGTACTTTTAAGGCCCACAGCTTCCTTATTCATTGTCTTAGCTTCCCTTCCTGTTGCCTTTTTAAATCCTTTAGCCTATAATCCTCAGACTTTGGAGCCATATATCTTGTGTTCAATTTCCTATTCAACCATTTCACAGACAGGCAGTGTTGAGTAAGAAGTGAGCTCTTCTGTGTTGATACCTGATAGATATGGATTTGAATCCTACTTCTACAACTTACCATCTACATTGTCTCAATAATGCTGCACAAAAAATGTCTTAGTCAGCTTGTGCTGCTATAACAAAATTCTCACAGTTCTGAGCACTGAGAACTACAAGATAAGTCAGCTCCTGGTAAAGGTCCTTTTTCTGGACTGTAGGTAGATGCCTAATTACTGTATCCTCACATGGCAGAGGGAGGGAGATCATCTCTCTCGTGTCTCTGCTTATAAGGCCAGTAATTGCATTCACAAGGGCTTCACCCTCATGACCTAATTACCTCCCAAAGGCCTCACCACCAAATAACATCACATTAAGATTTAGATTTCAACATATGAATTTGGAGTGGGGGACACAAACATTCAGTCCATAGCAACAAAGTACCCTCAAACTTAGTGACATAAAACAGCAACTGATTCTCTGGCTCACAGGTCTGCAAGTCAGTGGCTCAGCTAGGTTCCGGGCCGCAGGCTACAGGTTTAACTCAGACTTACACTACATGTCTTGATATCTCCAGGATTAACAGCTTCCTGGAGCAGGGGTTAGGCCCTGTGTATTTCATTATGCGGCCCAGGGTGAAGGGCAGCATCCATCTGGATCATGTTTTCTCATGGCAGATGGCCAGAATGCCAGAAGCAAGCCAAACCCATGAAGCACATTTAAGACCTCTGCTCACATCATGTCTGTTAACATTTCATGGACCCAGCAAGTCCAATATCAGAAATACAGGGCAGTCTACTCTTCACAGAGTGGGAAGGGGAGAGATTATTTGCTGAACAATAATTTAAAGACCCTCTAACTGTAGTTGAATAAATAGCTTAATCTCAATCAGTCCCAGTGTTCTCATGTCTTATATAGAGATGATAATAATAGGGTTACTGGGGAAAAATATAGTCTATAAAGAAAATGACACAGTTTCTAGAACAAAAAGAGCATTCAACAAATGTTAGCTCTTATTATTAATTTCCTTTGAATGTGCACAGAGAAGTAAGAAAGTGGCAAAAGCAAGGTGATGAGGACTAGAGAAGAAATTAAGGGGCTTCCCTGGTGGCGCAGTGGTTGAGAGTACGCCTGCCGATGCAGGGGACACGGGTTCGTGCCCTGGTCCGGGAAGATCCCACATGCCGCGCAGCAGCTGGGCCCGTGAGCCATGGTCGCTGAGCCTGCGGGTCCGGAGCCGGTGCTCCACAACGGGAGAGGCCACAGCAGTGAGAGGCCCGCGTACCGCAAAAAACAAACAAACAAACAAAAAACACTGCAGTAAAACATCAATAAGCTGTAATGTTCAGGGAATGGTTACTTGATTTAACCTGTGTGTTAAAAACAGAAACCCCTGCCCCCTTAAAAATGTCTCTGGTTTAACACTGTGTTTAAAATATTTTGGATAGGGCTTCCCTGGTGGCACAGTGGTTGAGAGTCTGCCTGCCGATGCAGGGGACACGGGTTCGTGCCCTGGTCCGGGAAGATCTCACATGCCACGGAGCGGCTGGGCCCGTGAGCCATGGCCGCTGGGCCTGCGCGTCCGGAGCCTGTGCTCCACAACGGGAGAGCCCACAACAGTGAGAAGCCCGCGTAACGCAAAAAAAAAAAAAAAAAAAAAAAAAGGTATAGGGAGAGGATAGTTTGTGTTTATCTAAATGGTCAATTCACAATTATGGTCACCCATGTTATTGTTTTGCTGTTGGACATTTGTTTCTACTGTTATGCTGTGTGTGAGAACAGTATGTACAACACACTATGTAAAATGATAGACAAAATGTAGCCAAAACTCAACATCTTGCTCATTAGGCAATTTGGCAAACATGATCTGTATATTTGAAGAAAAATATATAACACAGGAAAATGTCAGTAATTAAAACAAAAAACATGAACCGTAATGAATATGTTTAAGTAATCAGTCATTTCTAGAATGCATGTGTGGTTTGCAGAAATCCTACATTAAAAAAAATTATTTTTTGATGTGGACCATTTTTAAAGTCTTTATTGAATTTGTCACAATATTGCTTCTGCTTTATGTTTTGGTTTTTTGGCCCCGAGGCCTGTGGGATCCTAGCTCTGCGACCAGCGATCAAACCCACACCCCATGCATTGGAAGGTGAAGTCTTGACCAGTGGACCGCCAGGGAAGTCCCTAAATATATATATTTTTTTAATATTTGAGAGAAGATTTGGCCATTTTAACTAAATTCTTTCTCTGTGTGGGTTTAGAGGAATACCAGAGACTCTCAATTTAAAATTATAACCAAAGTCACTAGATTGCTCAGAGCTGATTGGGTTATTTCTAGCAGACTGAGTTAGATCACACCACAGTTGACATGGTTGATCACTGTTTCCAGTTTCATCATGGAGACAACAAAGTATACTGGGTTCACTCCACTTTGGCTGATGTGATTATTACACGTACATATAGCTTTAGTCTTGACATTTAATCTCCCAGTTCTCCAGTAATACTTCCTTCCATCCGATAAAACCGAGTTTAAAAGCTAAGAATTCCTTAGTTCTACTGAGCTGGAAAATTGTCTCTTTGAGTGGCATTTAACTTCTCAGCTCTGATTTCCATAAGTGGAATATAGTGGTATTTGCTTATCTCTAATTCTGGGACCAACTCCTTCCATTAATATGCTGAATAACCTAAAGCTATTTTAGCAACAATTAGAAGAGTAACTTGCATATTTCCACAAGCAGGCCTCACACATGGTCCAGCTAGCAGGTGAGGAGAGGATTCGCCAGAGCACCCAGCTTTCTTTCTGTAATTGGGCTCTCTCTGTCCTCAGTGCCAATGCACACATAGCAGTGTTTCAGCAGAGGACAGATCTGCCCTCTGTAGAAGTGAGCTTTGAGTGCCCACAGTTGGGGTCTTCATTCCTTTATTTGATCAATATCTGTTCATCTGCCTGGTTCTAAGCTTGCATTCCTTAAAGACACAGGAGGCAGAGGTTACTATAACTGGGTGTCAGCTCTTTCCCAGTTAGGGGTTTTGCTCTGACACTTCCGATTTCTTGCTCTAGTCAACTTGCCTAGACAACATAGAAACCACGATGCTCCCTTCATCCCTTCTCTTTACAGCCTGGACCAGAACTGGCCCTTAGCAGCCAGTCTCTTGCATGCTTTCTCTCTGGACCTCCTATTAGCTCCACTTTACAGGGGAAAAGGATCTGGGGGCACTCAGTTCCAACTCAACACAAAACAAGGGAAACAAAAAGGGACTGAAGAATTCGTCTTTCCACCTCCCTGAAATCCCCACTTTTGTTCCTTCACTCAGATAACCAGTATTTATTGAGTACCTCCTATGTGAAAGTTGTGACACATGGCACTGAAGATAAAAAGATGAGGACACTTTCGCTGTTCTCAAGGAACTTACAAATTTATAAAGACTAACAAACAAGACATTCCAATTCAGTGTGCAACTGTCATAATGGAGGAAACATGTCTAGTTTGGAGGGATCTGTAAAGTTGTTTTCTGGAACCAGGGATATCTAAATAAGACCTGAAGCCCAAGTTGGCCATATATATAGAGGTTTGGTTTGAAAAATCCATCCAGGAAGAGGAACGAGCAAGTGCAAAAGCTCATACCCTTTTCATTTCCATGCTGCACTGTATGTCCTAGTCTGTCCAGGTTCTTTCCTTAAAAGGTTAGAGAGAAATGGAGGAGACAAAAACATGACCAACGGGTACTATGCCCAGGACACATCAGCTTGTGATGTAAAGAGGCAGAGTGCCAAACCTAGAAGCTTATAGGATTTGCCCTCCTTTTGCTTCCATTCATAAAACTGTTTCAAGACTTGTTGCCAAGGGAAAACATGCTCCTCCCACCATTACTCATGCAGACCCACCTTTTAACCAGAATGGAAAATAATTCTGCATGGACCTTTTGGTACTTACTTTTGTCGTCTTGAAAATTATAACGCTAGCAACACACAGTCTAGTAAATTACATCTAAAAATCATTGAATATGTTCCTACACTGGCAATCTGTAATCTTTCCTTGAAAATGACACCCTTGGAGTCTTGGGTCTTGAGTCTTCTTCAAGCATCGGAAGAGTCCTCCCACATCCTTTGTTGGGGACATGTTGCCCTCACAGCCCGCACTTCCATCTTCTCCACGACCCCTTGGTGTTCCCTGATGTGTCTGGTGACACCCACAATTCTTACCATACTTTGTAACTTACTCCCCAGAACTTAGAGGGGCTCAGAGAGTGCAGGGGTTGAAAGAACTGTACAATCTCAACCACATCATTGGCGAAAGGGACATTTGTGGTTTTCCCTGGAATAAGGCTTTATGGTTTGTAAACCCCTTCCATGATCCCACATTCATCTGCCTGGTTCTAAGTTTGCATTCCTTAAAGATACAGAAGGCAGAGGTTACTATAACTGGGTGTCAGCTCTTTCCCAGATGTTACTATAACAGAGTGTCAGCTCTTTCCCAGTTAGGGGAACTGCCATTCACCACTGGCAATACTGTTTAGTTGAAGCAATACATTTTAAGTTGTACACAAACTTTTGGAAAACTGCTCTGCTCTCAAGTTAAATCTG
This sequence comes from Lagenorhynchus albirostris, assembly GCF_949774975.1. Classification (NCBI taxonomy): domain Eukaryota; kingdom Metazoa; phylum Chordata; class Mammalia; order Artiodactyla; family Delphinidae; genus Lagenorhynchus; species Lagenorhynchus albirostris. Next base: position 46,592,394 of record NC_083112.1, on the reverse strand, counting down.
TTTATGCTAACCTTCCTCATAAGTTAGATGTAAAGAATAACTATACTAATAATGCCTGACAAATATTGAGGGACTACTATATGCAAAGTATTATTCTAAGAGTTTTGTGAGTGTTAAGTCATTTAATCCTTATGAAAATCTTATGAGGATATATGCTATTCTTTTAATCACACCAGTGTTATGAAAGAGAAAACTGACACAGAGAGTTAAAATAATTTGCCTAAGGTAATTGCCTGGGTTGGGACTGGAACCCAGGATCAGAGTCTATGCTCTTAAGCACCATACTGAACCTCCTCTCCAGAAAGGCCATTAAAGACAATTTTAAAGAATAGTATCTTGATAAAATACTATATTGATAAGAACACCAAGTAAAAGAGTAACCTCCAACAGACACAGGGAGGATTAGATATTAAATGTTTCTAAATTCCCAGAAAGATGAAAACTTCTGTCTATGTGTTATTATGGCCCTAATAATAATCACTAATAATATTGTAAATTTCTTGCTGTAGTTAAAATGATTAAAAAGTCTCTCCTGAATTGATTTATGCATATATATCACTCATTACTTACTAGATGTTCATTCATCTCAATTTGCCCTGGAGTAATGGAAACTTCTTACTAAAAATATTATCAATCTAATTATTTGGGAATTACACAAAATGTTTGTATAAGATATATTTCAATTGGCATAGAATTTTTAAAAATCCTGTATAAAGTATATAATACTAGTTGCCCACCACTTGTATTTTCCCCCCAATATACATGATGGTATACATAACTGTGCTTGTTTCTTCATCTGTAAAGTGGAGTTAATAATGACTACATTATTACTTTGTGAAGGTTACATGGCAGTGGGAGCATGGAAGTGGTTTATAAACCATAAAGCATTATTCAATGCTGGCTTATCTTAGTCCTATGTTTGAAAAATTGTCTTTGTTTTTGATATTTGAAAATACTAACCTCCCTCAAGCTCAGCTGAAGTGAAAATACATTCATAATTTTCAATACCTGACAATATCTAAAACTTTTGCATAAGTTGACTTCCTTACAGATGTAAGCAATAGAGACATGTTTAAGTTACACCAGGTTTTAGGCTTTTGTTGTAAAGATACGTGGAGAAGGAGGAAAACAACCTCACGGATATTGAAATGTCATTTAGGACCCAGCAGTGGTCCTGATCATCCAGCAGCAGCCCTGATGACTCCATGACCCATCTACCTAGTGGCTCTTCCCTGGACAATGAGTTCATCTTGCGTCTTACTCTAGGGTTCACCATTTTGGTGAGGCATCAACACTCTGCCTCACTTTCACAACAGCTAATTAATCAGCTGGCTGGCTCTTTTCTCCATCTCAGGGTTTCTTATGCATAGTGAGTACTATCTCAGACTTCTGCTTGCTGCCTTTTTTCTGGTCTCTCTGCACTTTCCTGCTCTCATTACACTGAGAATGGGCTAAGTGGTGAGCTTGTTGGGTTGCTGCCTGGGGTACCAATCTTTAAGGATAACTACCATATCTCTTGAAGAAATCAGAAGTGTGGTACCAGTTAATTCAGCTTTTCACAAGAGTTATCTTGCTTAACTAGTGAAATGTTTGGCTCTGAAGAAGATAGTGACACTTGTGTGGAAATTAAAACAACAACAACACTCCCCTTCAGTGCTGGACTGTCTCTGCAGCACTTGTGTTTTTGCAACACAAGTGGCAAGTTCTAAGGTGCAACTGCAGGCTGAACCAACAATCCTGGGGACAGATAAGTGAGTCATCAGAAGTTGGTAGGTTCAGTTCTGATGAATTTTAATGGATCAGTTGAAATTGTGATGTCAACTAAAGCATGGCATGGTGCCATTTACCAGGAAGTAGTTCCTTTCTAACAAAAATCATTTAAATTTGAAAACTTTTATTGCCTCTAGGAAATTGGTTCAAAACTTTGCAAAAAAAAAAAAAAAAACTAGAGAAAGAACAAGAACAGTGGACAAGCAGAAAATGGTTTGCTGATGTGAAACCTTATGAAATGAGAATTAAAACGTAGAAATTAGCTGTTATTCTTACATTAATTCCGGGTTTTAAAAAAATCACTACTTTTTTTTTTAACACTATAAAGGTTGGATTTAGTCGTTGCGAAATATTTCAAACAATACAGAAGTGTAAACGTAAAAACTCTATCTCGGTGGTAGGTAACCTCCAAGGCCCCCAGTGACGCCTTCTGGTATTCATGTCCATGTGTAATCCCCTCCTCTTGAGTATGGGCTCTATTCTAATGAGTAGTAAATGGCAGAAATACCGGGATGTCACCACTGAGATTGGGTTATAAAAATACTGTGGCTTACATCTTGGATCCTCTCTAGCACTTTCTTGGATATACTCTCTCTTGCTTGGTAGCTGTAACTCTCAGAGTTTAGGCCCAATGTGAAGACATTCTAGCTATCTTTCTGGAGAGTCCTCTGGGAAAGAGAGTTCCTGGAAGATGAGGAAGAAGAACTGAAGCAGTTCAGGGGATGAGGGAGCTTGTAAGTGGCGCTTCTGAAGCCAACCAACAGTGGGTCCTTCCCCAGCTGAGCCTTGAGGTGACCCAGGCAATCCTTTGGTTACACCCTGTGAGAAACTGGCTAGAATCACCCAGATCAGATGCTCCATGATTTCTAATCCACAGAAACTGTGAGATAATAAGTGTTTGTTGTTTTCAGCTACAGTGTCTTGAGATAATTTGTTTATAGTAATAGATAAGTAATGTACTTTCCAATTCTAATCCCCAGAGGTAATCAATATCACAACCAAGTGCTTGTCATTCTATCTTTTTGTCTATTATATGTGATAGTTAAATATGTCTATATGTGTACATATCTACACATACAATTTGTTTCTTACAAAATTAGAATTCCTTTTGAAGATTTACTTTCCTATTTAAGCTTGCAGTATTGTTAAGTGTAGGAAGGATCAAGAAAAGAAGAAAAAGAAAAAAAGATTTACTTATTCATTTTTTCCAAGACCTCATATCTTCAAATTTTAAAAGAGGACTTACAAGACTCCATTGCAATGCCTACTTACTTACATGAATGGTCTCAATGCCAAGACCTGCTTAAGTCAGAATGATTTGAACACCTCTCCTTGATATAGAAAGATGTTTATGAAAATTTTCATAACAAAAAAATTACAAAATAAAGGTTAAAATGTCAAATTTATAACTTAATACATATTTATGTGTTAATTTATCTTCGTCCAAGGCCCTTGTAAGCTAATAAGCACCATATTCCTGTTCGTTTTCTTTCTTTTTTATTTTTTTTACTATTTGGAATAGAATTTTATATTTTAAATTATTATAACAGGTCATGGTTATTGCTATGATTCTAACGAAATATGGTCATATTTATAATTTGTTCAGCAGAGTTCTGTAGAACAAATATATTGCCCTGGCTGCTGTCCCCAAACACAATTGCAATGAAGATATTATGAAATATGGCCTGCTTTGTGAAGACATATTTAGGAATTCATTTTCTGAGAATGCACAGCTTTGGAAAGTAAGTATCTCTTATGTTGAATATAATTTGGTATTTCCTTGGAAAACCAGGCCATTGTTTCAAACATTGCTGTTTTTGAGTTCTTGTGTATACTTCTTCCATTTGGTCTTTCTTCTTCCTCATTGTTAGAAGTTGCTATTTTCAACATCTAAAATAATTAGTTTCATTAAATAATTACAAATTTCACCCCTTCACAAAACCATTATGTACTTATGGAAGAAAAAGGAATTAAGCAAAAGAGTAAAATAAGGCACTATGGAAAATCAATAATCCCACCATCAAAAGTAACCTTTGTTAACATTTTTTTACATCTTTCTTGATAAATGTCTATGTGGACACATGTATGTATACACACACACACACACACACACACACACACACACACACACACACACTCCTTTCTTTTTTATAAGAGAAAGATCTTACTTTGTACCTTGCTTTTTCCCCTTAAATATATGTTTGGTATACTACTGAGTCTCTTCTGTGTCAGTGCAAATATCTCTATTTTTAAAAAAAATTGCTCATGTACTTGTTTACTGCAAAAGCCCCAATAATATTGAAATTAAAGTAAATATCACTATATTCTCCTGTACCTTCACTGTAATCCTAGTGCCCAGAGTGAACTGCTTATATTTTGCCAAAAATGTCTAATCTAAATTTTTTTTTTTTTTTTTTTTTTGCTGTACGCGGGCCTCTCACTGCTGCGGCCTCTCCTGTTGTGGAGCACAGGCTCCGGACGTACAGGCTCAGCAGCCATGGCTCACGGGCCCAGCCGCTCTGCGGCACGTGGGATCCTCTCGGACCGGGGCACGAACCCGTGTCCCCTGCATCGGCAGGCAGATCTCAATCACTGCACCACCAGGGAAGCCCTAATCTAAATTTTTGATCAAGATTTCATACTTAGCTTCCAGTTACAGAAAACAGGGGAGAGATGGATCAGTTGTATAACAACAAGTTGAATGATACAGAGGTGGGACATTCTTTTTTTTTTTTTTAACATCTTTATTGGAGTATAATTGCTTTACAGTGGTGTGTTAGTTCCTGCTTTATAACAAAGTGAATCAGCTATATATATACATATATCCCCATATCTCCTCCCTCTTGCGTCTCCCTCCCACCCTCCCTATCCCACCCCTCTAGGTGGTCACAAAGCACTGAACTGATCTCCCTGTGCTATGTGACTGCTTGAGGAGGGATATTCTAAACGACAAATGGCTCGGATCTCTTCAACCAATGTCGTGGAAACAAAGGGAGACTGATCTAGACAGAAGGAAACTGGACCTGCATAATCATAATGCCAATTCCTAGAGATAACCATAGTTACTAGATTGGTGTGTAGTCTTCCAGGCCTTTTTACACATATGTAACCCTTCTCCTACCTCATTTTTTTAAAACCATAATTTTGACTATGCTCTGCATACTGTTCTGTAATCTGCTTCCCCCGTAGTCCTCATTAAACAATAGGCTTTGGAGATGTTTCTATTTATCTGCTTCTGAACTCTTTTAATGACTGCATATTATTTCCTTGTATGTTTGTATTGTGATTTTTTTTTTAACCAACATAGTTGTTTCTCATTTTTCTATATTTTAAATCAACTGCAATGGACATCTGACTGTATCTTTTGAAACACTTTTTACAGGATAAATTACTGAAAACAGAACTGCTAGATCAAAGAAGAGTCATGTTTTTAGAGTTTTGTAACAATATTTATTTCTCCTGAGATGCGTTTATTCTTATTTCACCTATTTTATCTTTCATATAGATAGCAGACATTTCTCCCAGACTGTAATATTGTAATCTGTCTTATACATTTGTTGAGGATGTCTTTTGCCAAACAAAAGGTTAATGTTTTTAATGTAGTAAAATTAACAATTCTTTCCCTTTTTTTGGCTTCTGGGTCTTGTGTTAATAGTATTCCCTTATAATTTGAAAACTTAATCTGTAATTATAGATCCTTTCTGATTTTTAACATTGTATCTGCTTTTTTCCTTGTTTTTTCTTGAATAGACTTGTTAAGGGATTGTCTATTTATCTTTTCCAAATATCAGTTTATAGATGAAATTATCAAGTCCAAAGTTTTTTTCTTTCATTTATTAATTTCTAAACTGAGGTCCATTAATTCCTTTTTATATATTTAAAGGTATTTTTGCTTTTCTTCTAACTTCTTTAGCTGAGTGCTCATTTAATTTATGGTCTTTTTTTTTTCTTTCTTGGATGATATAAACATCCAGGAGTATGACTTTCTTTTGAAAATCTGCTTTGAAGATATCTCATGAGTTTTGACTCATGATGTTCTCATTATAATTTCTTATTTGAGGCAGGATTTACTTAGGGAGTGTTTTAGTATTTCCTACATATGGAGTGTTTACATAAAATTTGCTATTCATTTCTAATTTTTTATTGTATTTTTACCAGGTAATATATATATGAACATTTTCCTGCTGTTATGACTTCACAGAGATTTACTTCATTATTTTTTGTTTGTTTGTTTTGGTTTGGGTTTTTTTGCAGTACGCGGCCCTCTCACTGTTGTGGCCTCTCCCGTTGCGGAGCACAGGTTCCGGACGCGCAGGCTCAGCGGCCATGGCTCACGGGTCCAGCCGCTCCACGGCATGTGGGATCTTCCCGGACCAGGGCACGAACCCGCATCCCCTGCATCGGCAGGCGGACTCTCAACCACTGCGCCACCAGGGAAGCCCTACTTCATTGTTTAATTCATGAATAATTTTTGTAAAGTGCAGGGAGAAATGGAAAAGTTTATTTTTTGTTTTTAGGGTATAAATATTGAGGTTATATAGTAACTTTTTATTGAAGATAATCAACATACTGTATTATATGGGTTATATAATAACTCGTTACTTACATTATTTAAATTCTCTATTTGTGCTTTTTTTAGATCATAGAAGGCTTTGAATGAATAGAAAATTAAAAAATACTTTGAATAAACAAACGTTAGCATTCTGTGTAATAGAAAATGCCCAAAATAACTTCTTCCTAATTATATTTGAATCAAAAATACATACTTTGAAAATACAATTTATAAATGAAACTCTGAACAAGTTTATAATCATAGAGATTTCAGGACTTTGAAATCTATGAATTTAAGAATTGTTTTGCTTCTTTACAGATTTCTAAGTGAGACTGTTTCTAACCCAATTCAAAAAGTATACCACATAACTAAGTCAAAATTCATCTTTTCTTATATCTGTAGACAATCCTGATTCTCCTCTGTTGGTTTCCTTATATTTCTCTATACTCAGCGTGTCCTGGATATTTGGTGTGGGTTAGAGAAAGAATACACTTGTAAAGAGTGCATACTGATGTGGTTTTTTGCAGTGGAATATTCTAAAAGGACAGGTTGACTTTGTTTTAATATTTTCTATGGTTTTTTTCCCTGTCGCTAAGTATCTAAAGTGGAATTGGATTTAAAGTGTTTTGTACTTTAAAATGTTAGTGGATGTCACTGAGCACTGAATCTCTGTCAAAGGCCATCTCCTTTTATGATAAATGAAAATGAAAAACTAAATGTGAAGATGCATTATTAAGAACGAGCATTTACTTCAAAATGAACATTATCTTATAATTCTGGAAATTGTGTAAATCAAAATGGAAGAAACTGATGTATTTACAAAGGTTAATATCATCTAACACCTGTCTTCTGTAACTACCTTGACACACTGAAGTTTCTTAAATATTTCCATATAGTTGACTTAGAGTCTTTAAATAAAAAGAAAATCACCAACCTAAGCAGTAATCTAAAACTATTAGACTTTGTAATGGAAACAGCACTAAAGCTCAGTTTGCTTTCTCTGGATTTTTTCCCAGTTTTATTTTGTGTAAGAGGAAATAACATTTTCTTAAGACTAACAAAACCATTTTTTTTTTGCTAACAAAAATAATTATAAATAAATGTCAGAACAGTTTGTTGATTTACAAATTTCATTGGATAGAAAATATGTGGATTCCTATAAAGCTTACTTTGTATCTCAGATACATTTATATCCTTAAAACTTTTTTACTAATAAACTCCTTCAGAGAGTTCATATGTTACAATATTTCAGCTTATAAAAATAATTTTAGTCTAGTTCTACTCTATTAAACTTTTCCTTCAAAATTTTCATTTGTTTCTTAAAGTGGAAAAATAAAAGCCCATGTGTTTGTCTCCCCAAATAAAAATTGTGCTCGTAAATTATGGAAACATCTTAGTCTCCTGGATTTTTTCCCTAAAATATCTCATTTAGAAATAATAAGAGAAAAATAAGAAATTAAACCAAATTAAAAACCATCCTTGCACAAAGAAACAGAACAGCAACAAAAAAAAACCTCCCCAAACAATCTCATCATTCAGTCAGCATTCTAAGTTAAGTATGTTATGTGGAAAAGAATATGGGGAAATGTGCTTAGAAATCAAACGAAGTGATACCGAAATGTTTAAAGATGAAGTAAAATGGAAACAGTTTTTAACTGCTGATTTTGTCTCTGAATGTTGCAAATAAACAGTTATATAACTGTGTTTTTCTAGCCCTGTCTCCCTTCCTCTGATCTTTGAAGTGTGTCACTCTTTCATTTTGCCATTCAACAGTATGACATGCAAAAGCTTTGTTCAGACAGTTTAATTTAATCACTGCCACTGGTTCAACAAGATGATAAAATCCCCTATGCTGTACAACAGCCAACATCCAGCTCTGTTATCTGATACTGTTTGAAGCTTCTCTCATGAATGCATGCTGATAACACAAGAACTCCAAACACGTCATAAACAATATATTAATGCCCCAGTTGGAATTCCATTAGAATAAGAAGTATATGAAGTTTAGGCTATTCAAGTAGGCCAATGTAATAAAATGTAATTTGGACTAATCTTCCCAAAGAATGTCCTGTGTTTGAAGCTGACAGTCTCCTATCACATGCAAAAGTAATTGCTTGTTGACTGCACTGCAGACTTTTGAATCATGGCCTTTGTACTTCAAGCACCTTCCAGGTGTCTCAGCTAGAAGACAATCTGTCTCTTTGTTTAAATGGAAAGACATCTAAACTATAAATAATAAAACAAACGGTGGGTATTTTAATGAATATTGCTCATCTAGATTGGAATTTGTGGAAGTCAGAGATAGGAGTCATTTAAAGTCAAAACACAACAGAACACATTCTTTGAAGTGTTAGTTTCAATGATCACATCTTTAAGTTTTACTAATTTAGAATATATGAAAATACCGCCAATATTTATGTATGAAAGTCTTGCTCAATTTAGAAAATGCAAAACTATTGGAGGAAAGATGAAAAAATAGTTTGCAATTTAATAAAGCATCTATGAAGTGTGTTTTTTCTTTTAGTATTGAAAGTATTAAAACACATACATAGTGCTTACCATGTCCAGGCACTGTTCTAAGTCTCTTTTATTTTTTTAACACCTTTATTGGAATATAATTGCTTTACAATGGTGTGTTAGTTGCTGCTTTATAACAAAGTGTATCAGCTATTTTTATACATATATCCTCATATCTCTTCCCTCTTGCATCTCCTTCCCTCCCACCCTCCCTATCCCACCCCTCTAGGTGGTCACAAAGCACCAAGCTGATCTCCCTGTGCTGTGCGGCTACTTCTCACTAGCTATCTATTTTACATTTGGTAGTGTATATATGTCCATGCCAGTCTCTCACTTTGTCCCAGCTTACCCTTCCCCCTCCCCATGTCCTCAAGTCCATTCTCTAGTCGGTCTGTGTCTTTATTCCTGTCCTGCCCCTATGTTATTCATGACCATTTTTTTTTTTAGATTCCATAAATATGTGTTAGCATACAGTATTCGTTTTTCTTTTTCTGACTTACTTCACTCTGTATGACAGACTCTAGGTCCATCCACCTCACTACAAATAACTCAATTTTGTTTCTTTTTTATGGCTGAGTAATATTCCACTGTATATATGTGCCACATCTTCTTAATCCATTCATCTGTCTATGGACACTTAAGTTGCTTCCATGTCCTGGCTATTGTAAATGGAACTGCAATGAACATTGTGGTACATGATTCTTTTTGAATTATGGTTTTCTCTGGGTATAGGCCCAGTAGTGGGATTGTTGGGTCATATGGTAGTTCTATTTGTAGTTTCTTAAGGAACCTCCATACTGTTCTCCATAGTGGCTCTATCAATATTCATCCCCACCAACAGTGCAAGAGGGTTCCCTTTTCTCCACACCGTCTCCACACCGTCTCAAACAGCATTTATGGTTTGTAGATTTTTTAATGATGGCCATTCTGACTGGTGTGAGATGATACCTCATTGTAGTTTTGATTTGCATTTCTCTAATGATTAGTGATGTTGAGCATTCTTTCATGTGTTTGTTGGTAGTCTGTGTATCTTCGTTGGAGAAATGTCTGTTTAGGTCTTCTGTCCATTTTTGGATTGGGGTGTTTGTTTTTCTGATATTGAGCTGCATGAGCTGCTTGTATATTTTGAAGATTAATCCTTTGTCAGTTTCTTCCTTTGCAAAGATTTTCTCCCATTCTGAGGGTTGTCTTTTCATCTTGTGTCTTATTTATTCAAACTCTTTAAACCCCACAACCCTTTTAAAATTATTTATTTATTTATTTTACAGATAGGGCAAAGAGAGGCTGATTAATTTGCTAAATCCTAGAGCTTTTGGTTGAAATGGGATTTAAACTCAGGCAGTCTGTTCCAGAGTCCGTGTTCTAACAATTATGCTTCTATTGCACTCAGGAAGGGTCAGGCTTATTACAACATTAAAAAAAAAAACTATTGTAAAATTTTATTTTGGTGATCGTTGAAAATTGGAGATGGCGGATTCAGAAGAGTGCAAGAGTGATTGCAAGAGTGATCTAATATGGTAATATAATAATGTGAATTCCACGTGTAAATCTTGTCAGTGGTTCTCCACTTGCCGGCACTCTTTCCAGGGCGTGGAAGGACATTTTACAACTCGAATTTTACCTTCTGCATTTATCCCGTGTGCTCTTAATGCTCCATTGACACTGATTATTTGCAGTCATTGGAATGACTTCTTTTCCTTCTCATTTTGATGAGCCTTTCATTCATTGGACAAAAAAAAAATTTGTTTTTGGAACATTTATTATGTAATAGGCTCCATATCTAGGGATACACCAATTAAGAGAACGTGGAGCTTGCGTCCTAGTGCAGAAAGACTAACTAGGAATGAGCATCATAGATAAGTACTGTATGTTAGAAGCCGATAAGTATTATGGGGAAAGGTTAGAGCAAGATAAGGGGAATTGAGAATGCGAGGTAGTAGTTTGGGAGGAAAGGTGAGGTGCAGTTTCATACAGAGGGTTTCAAGTAGGTCACCTTTGAGTAATACTTGCAGAAGGCAGGGGAATTAGCCATATGGAGATCTGGAAGAAAAGAGTTCCAGCAGAGGGAACAGCCAGTGCAAAAACCCTAATATGAAAATCTGCCTGTCCTGTTCTAGGAGCAGCAAGGAGACTAGTGAGGTTGGAGAAGAGTGAGTAGGGGTGAGAAGTCAGAGAGAGAACGGTGCTGGGAAAGGGAGTGAGAGAGATTGAGGGGCTGAGTTGTGAAGGCCTTTTATACCATGGTAAGATTTTAGCTTTTACTGTAAATGGAGTGGGACATTGCAGAGGACTACTGTCATCTTACTTACATTTTAAAATGATAATGCTGGATGCTGTGTTGAGAATAGACCATAGAGGGTGGCAAAATTAGAAACAGCAAGACTAGGGAGAGGTAGGAATCTATTGCAGGTGAGAGACGATGGTGGCAGAGGTAGTGAAACGTCCATAGATTGTGGATATATTTGGAAAGTAGAGACAACAGCCTTTCCTGGTGGGCTGGATAGAGATATGAGAGAACAAGAGGAGTCAAGAATGACTCTAGGGGCTTCCCTGGTGGCGCAGTGGTTGAGAGTCCGCCTGCCGATGCAGGGGATGCGGGTTCGTGCCCCGGTCCGGGAAGATCCCACATGCCTCAGAGCGGCTGAGCCCGTGAGCCATGGCCGCTGAGCCTGCGTGTTCGGAGCCTGTGCTCTGCAATGGGAGAGGCCACGACAGTGAGAGGCCCGCTTACCGCAAAAAAAAAAAAAAAAGAAAGAAAAGAATGACTCTCAATTTTCTGTTCTGAGCAACTGGAAAGATGGAGTTGCTATTGATTGACACAGGGACAGCTCCTGGTGGAGCAGATTTTGAAAAAGAACCAGGGTTCTGTTTTGGATGTTCTGAGTTCAGTTTTGCACATTCTGAAATGCTCTTTCTAATTTTTGTTGTCTGGCAAGACATTATTTGTATTTTAAGAATGATCTCAGGCTTTCCTTGATCATTACCCCCTTTCCTGAGTAACTTGTTTTCTTCTGGACCTAGTAGCATTCCATGTGAACCTCTATTAAGCCCTTTTCACCTTATTATACTTGAAAGACATTGCCTTTCTTCCAGACTGTGATTCCCAGTAGCCGACACTATCCCTGACATGTAATACAGAGCTCAACTAGTATTTATAGAATAAATAAATAAATAAAAAGAATATATATTCAAATAGTAATTTATAACTTGTGAAAGTCAGAAAATTGTAAAGAGAACTAGGGCTTTGATTTAAGCAAGGAAACCTGCACATGGTGTACTCTTTTCCTAAGAATTCCCATAGAGCTGACTGATTGCAAGGCCATACTTACAGTTTTGTGGATCTTTAAGAGATTCTACCAGTGTTTAAGATAAGGAATTTGCTCATTGTTCTAAGACAAATCTTACAGTTTTCCCACATTTTTTAGCTCTACAATCTGTCACCTCCTGTTATTGGTTGAATTATTTTCCCCCAAGTAAGAATGTTGAAGTCCTAACCTCCCAGTACCTCAGAAAGTGATCTTATTTGGAAATAGGGTCTTTACAGAGGTAATCAAGTTAAAATGAGGTCATTAGTGTGGGCTTTATCCAGTATGACTGGTATCCTTATATAAAGAGGGAATTTGTACACAGAAAGATACATTGCATAGAGGAAAGATGATGTGAAGAGACACAAGACGACATCCTCATGACTGGAGTAATGCATCTCCAAGCTGAGGAACACCAAGTATTGCTGGTGAACACCAAGTATTGCTGGTAAACACCAGAAGACAGAGGAGGCAATGAAGGACTTCCTTAGAGCCATCAGAGAGAATGTGGCCCCACCAATACCTTAATTTTGGATTTATAGCATCCAGAAATGTGAGACAATAAATTTCTGTTGTTTTAGGCTACGTAATTAAAAAAAATTTATTGAAGTAGAGTGAATTTGCAATGTTGTGTTAATTTCTGCTGGGTAGCCAAGTGACTCAGTGTTACACATATATATATTCTTTTTCATATCCTTTTCTATCATGGTTTATCACAGGATATTGAATATAGTTCCCTGTGCTATACAGTAGGACCTTGTTTATCCATCCTATATATAACAGTTTGCATCTGCTATACCCAAACTCCCAAATCCTTCCCACCCCCGTATCCGTTCCCCCTTGGCAACCACAAGTCTGTTCTCTACGTTTGTGAGTCTGTTTCTGTTTTGTAGATATGTTCATTTGTGTCTTTTTTTTTTTTTTTTTTTGTGGTACGCAGGCCTCTCACTGTTGCGGCCTCTCCCATTGCAGAGCACAGGCTCCAGATGTGCAGGCTCAGCGGCCATGGCTCATGGGCCCATCCGCTCCGGGGCATGTGGGATCTTCCTGGATTGGGGCACAAACCCGTGTCCCCTGCATCGGCAGGTGGACTCTCAACTACTGCGCCACCACGGAAGCCCTTGTGTCATATTTTAGATTCCACATATAAGTTAGATCATATGGTGTCTGTCTTTCTCTTTCTGATTTACTTTGCTTAGTATGATAATCTCTAGGTCCATCCATGTTGCTGCAAATGGCATTATTTCATTCTTTTTAATGGCTGAGTAATATTCCAGTGTGTGTGTGTGTGTATATATATATATATATATATATATATATATATATATATATATACATCTTCTTTATCCATTCATCTGTCAATGGACATTTAGGTTGTTTCCATGTCTTGGCTATTAAGCTACCTAATTTTTGATACTCTGTGAATGGCAGCCCTAAGAAGCTAATATACATCCTCTTCACTTTTTCCCGGTGGCAGATAAATTATCACAGGACCATACATTGTTATTCTACAGTGAAGCAATATAGCATATGTTGAGGCACATGTACTCCAGTCTCTGGCTGTTTAAGTTCAAATCCTGACTCTAGTACTAACTGGCTGTGTGACCTTGAACAATTTAACCCCTCTGAACCTTAGTTTCCTCTGTTGAAAAATGGGAATAATCTATCTTAAAGTATTATTGTGAGAATTAAGTGGAATAGTACATGTCGAGCATTTGGAGTGTGCTTGGTATGTAGTTCACACATCGCAAAGATTAGCCTGCTACAGTTCCTAGATGCACAAACGAGAACGACATAATTCACTTGGAGATGTGGATCAGTAATGTAAATGCCCCATCCACAACAAAAGTTGGAAAGTAAGATGTTGAGAACTCAGGACCCATTAACAGACTAAATTCATAGTTTATATGGAAAAGATGTTTTTCTTTACTTATTTATATTTTCCTTTGCCTAGAACATTCCAGTAAAACCAAAAAGGATTACACCTTCATTTTAAAAAATGACTTTATTAAGGTATACAAAAACTACAAATATTTAAAGGGTACTGTGTGAAAATTTTTTACCCATGAAACCATCACCACACTCAAAATGCTGAATGTACCAGTCATGGCCAAACATTTCCTCATCCTCCTTGGTAATTTCTCCTTACACCTTCCCTCTCAGACTCCCGCACTGCCCCCCACCCCTGTCCCAGGCACCCACTGATCTGCCTTCTGTCACTACATATTAGTTTGCATTTTCTAGAGTTTGATATAATGGAATTGTACACACTACAGTTTTTGTCTGGCTTCTTTTACTCTGCAAAATGATTTTGAGAATCATCTATGTTGTTCTCTGTATTAGTAGTATACCCTTTGTTTGCTGATTAGTATTCCATTTCATACAACCATTTGTTGAGGGGCTTTTTGGGTAGTTTTGATTTTTGACTATTACAAATAAAGTTGCTATGAGCACTCAGGTATAAGTTTTTGTATAGACATATGCTTTTCACTTCTCTTGGGTAAATATCTAGGAGTAGAAAGGCTGGATCATGGCAAGTGTCTAACATTTTAAGAAACTGCCAAACTGTTTTCCAAAGTGACTGTACCAACTTACATTCCCATCAACAGTATATGAGATTCCAGTTACCCCATATCCTTGTCAATGCTTAGTATGGTTAGCTTTTAAATTTTACTCATTCTAACAGGTATGTAGTAGTATCTCATTGTAGCTTTAGTTTGCATTTCTGTAATGACCAATAATGTTTAGCATCTTTTCAGGAGCTTATGTGCATTCAATATATCTTCTCTGGTGAAATGTCTGTTCAAATCTTATGCCATTTAAAAAATTGAATTGTTTTCTTATTATTGTTTTAAGAGTTCTTTATATATTCTAGATATGCAAGTCTTTATCAAATATATACTTTGCAAATATTTTCTCCAGATCTATGATTTATCTTTTCCTTCACTTAACAGTGTCTTTCAAAGAGCAGAAGATTTTAATTCTGATAAAGTCCAATTTATCAATTTTTTCTTCTATAAATTATGCTTTGGGTGCCATATCTAAGAAATCTTTGCCTAACCCAAAGTCATAAAGATTTCTTTTCCTAAATTTTCTTTTGGAAGTTTTATAGTTTTAGTTTTCATATTTAGGTCTATGATCCATTTTGAGTAACACTTTTTATATGATGATGAAAAGATTTTCTAATTTGGACAACTAATTTACTAATATGAATTTTCTCTTTTGTCTGTGAGACCAGTAAAGCAAGAAGGGGCAGGACCTTCCTTTTATTTTTAAGCCCTATTGTTACATAGTCGAGCTAGTTTTAACAATGTTTCTCAATAACTGACAGTTTACCTAAGTTACCATTTTGTTTAATATTTCAGTTCTGTATACATCATGACCAAACTCACACTGTGGTCAAACAATATATTCTCCAAAGAAAGCATGGGCAATTCTCATTGCCCATGGCACTCCTGGGCTGTAAAGTTTTGGATTTAAGTAGTACCTTAACTCTTACTGTAAACTTTCTGCCTTTGTCTAAATGGATTACAAGCGCCTTGAAAGAGTTAAAGTGCCCTTCTAAGAGTTTTAATGATGGCTAGGAAATAACCAGGGAGAATCAGGCTTAGATTTATTTTCTTAAGATACACTGTTTGTATTTTCCCCTGCAAATTTCATTGAGGTACTGTGCAAACACAAGTCTTTAGTTCATTGCCTTCTCATAATGGATACACAGCAAAATTGGATTGAATGGAAAATAGTTCTTACTTGCTCTGTATTTGTCCTTGAATCTAAGACTTTAGCTGGCTATCTCACTGCTCAGTTCTTCTTTTCCCTTACTAGTGTCCCTTGAGTACAAGAAGACAACTTCAGTGTTACTGATTTCAAGAATTTTGAGTAATAAAATTAGTAGTGTTACATATAAAGTCATTCTAATTCCGCTGTTTCCCATATTTTTAGCTTCCTTGGACTTTTCTTTTACTCCATTACATCTTAGTGAACAAAACAAACTTCCTGATATACATGGCTTTGGTCTTCTGAAATTCATAACATATCAACAGCTATAAAAACACTTTTCAGGAAAGAATTCCAAGAGATTGATTGTTTCACTTTCTCTCTTAGAAAAGTGACCATAAAAAATCAATCACAATTGTTTTATAAATATGCCTACTATGCACCAAATTCCTGCTTCCTCTTTTAACAAAATTTATCCATCCATTAACTCACAGACAAGTAAACAAAAATGAATTGTCATTTGCGTTATTTTATTAGCGTCATATGAGATTATGGCATATTATTGACTTCTTCAAGAATGTTTTACTCAAGGAGGAAAAGTTTAATGTGCCCCAATCAAGATCAATATTGGATATGCATTAATTTTTCCAGAAATGCTGCAAGGCAATTTTTCTCTACAAATCTCTTGTTGTTATTGATAGTTCTACACAAAATTTTCATTGTGGCCAAATGATAGTTTAGCTAAGCTTTAATTATAAAAAATGGATTCTTATCTGCTTTGCTACTTTATATCCCAGATGTATTTACCCACCACTTAATTCATTTGCTCACCCATTCCCAAAATAAGTCTGGAGAACTTGAAGCATTTTGCTGACTCAATTTAATATCACCAAAATTTTTTTCATTAGAGATTCCTAGCAGTTTAGCGGTTTTTACATTTTACCTTCAGTGGATCTGTGAGACTAATTGATACATTCTAAAAGCTGGTCAGTTGTGTGATATGAACCATCATTGCTACCTTTTAGGGTATTTAAATCATTGGCAGAGGATTATACTTTAAATAAAGAGATCCTAACATTCCCAAATCGTATTTGACTCTATGCAACTCAATGTTCTATGCAACTCAATGTTCAGTTAATTAATTAGTTAATGACTCTATGCAACTCAATGCAACTCAATGACTCTATGCAACTCAATGTTCAGTTAATTAATTAGTTCCTATGTCACAGATATCAAGTGTTCTCACAAGAGTAGGTGCTCATGATATTATTTTTGCTGTTAATGATGAAAATATGAGAACATGTTAACTCAAGCTAATGTAGCATATACATTCTTTAAAATCCCTTTGTGTGTCTTATCTGGCTTAAGTAACCATTTTCTCTTTTAAGGGGCCTACTCTCATCTTTATCTCAAATGTGTTCTTTAATTCTGCTTGATGATAATATTTAAAAAATATCTTTTCTTTTTGATTCAGTTTCTCTATCAATTCAAAGTTTCTGAATCTTATTTAAAGGTCTCTCACATTTCTAATTATAAATACGTTTTTACTGAAGTATGATTGACATACACTATATTAGTTTCAGGTGTAAAACATAATGATTTGATATTGTATATATTGCAAAAAAATCACCACAATAAGCCTAGTTAACATTCGTCACCACACATAGTTACAGAACTTATTTTTCTTGTGATGAGAATTTCTAAGATTCCTACTCTCTTAGCAGCTTTCAAGTATGCAACACAGTTTACTACCTATCGTCACCACATTGTGACACTACATCCCCATGACTATGTATTCTATAACTGGAAGTTTGTAAGTTTTGACTCTTTTCACCCATTTACTCACCCTCCCCATTTACTCACCCCCATCCCACCTCTACCAACTGCCAATCTATTCTCTGTATCTATGAGCTTGGTTTAACACATTCTTTCCTTAATAACATAATAAGTTCCCCAAGGGCAGAGACCACTTTTTATTCTAATTTAAAAAAAACCCACTTCATTGAGGTATGATTGACATACAAAAACCTGTACATATTTAATGAATATAGCTTGATGTGTTTAGAGGTATGTATACACGCATGAAACCATCACCACAATCAATGCCATAAACATATCTATCACCTCCAATGGTTTCTTTCTACCATATTTACTTTTGTGGTTAAAAACAGTTAACCTAATATCTACCTTCTAAGCAAATGTTTTAAGTATCCAGTACAGTATTGTTAACTCCAGGCACTATGGTGTACATAGATCTCTGGAAATTGCTCACCTTCCAAAACTTGTACCTTTTGACCGATACCTCCCCACTCCTCCCCACTCCCCCAGCCCTTGGTAACCACCATTCTACTCTCTGCTTTTATGAGTGTGACTAGTTCAGATGCCTCATATAAGTGAACTCTTGTAGTATTTGTCCTGTGTCTGGCTTATTCACTTAGGATAATATCCTACAGATTCATCTGTGTTTCTGCAAATGACAAGATTTCCTTCTGTCATTATAATATTGTTCCATTATATGTACATGTTAATATTCCATTATATGTAAATAACATAGTTTCTCTATCCATTCATTCACAATGAACATTTAGGTTGCTTCCATGTGTCTTGGCTATTGTGAATAATGCCACAATGAGCATGGCAATGCTCTTGTTATATATCTTTTTTTTTTAACATCTTTATTGGAGTATAATTGCTTTACAAGGGTGTGTTAGTTTCTGCTTTATAACAAAGTGAATCAGTTATACATATACATATGTCCCCATATCTCTTCCCTCTTGTATCTCCCTCCCTCCCACCCTCCCTATCCCACCCCTCTAGGTGGTCGCAAAGCACCGAGCTGATCTCCCTGTGCTGTGCGGCTGCTTCCCACTAGCTATCTATTTTACGTTTGGTAGTATATATATGTCCATACCACTCTCTCACTTTGTCACAACTTACCCTTCCCCCTCCCCATATCCTCAAGTCCATTCTCTAGTGGGTCTGCATCTTTATTCCCATCTTGCCCCTAGGCTCTTCATGACCATTTTTTTTTTTTTTTAGATTCCATACATATGTGTTAGCATACGGTATTTGCTTTTCTTTTTCTTACTTACTTCACCCTGTATGACAGTCTCTAGGTCCATCCACCTCACTACAAATAACTCAGATTCGTTCCTTTTTATGGCTGAGTAATAGATCCCAATTTCAATTTCTTTGGCTATATACCCAGAAGTGAGATCAGTAGATCATAAATGATGCTTCTTTTTTCAATGTTTTGAGGAATGTCCATACTGTTTTCCATAGTAGCTGACTCAATTTACATTTCCACTAACAGTGTATAAGGGTTCCCTTTTCTCCACATCCTTGCCAACACTGTTATTTCTTGTCTTTTTGATAATAGGCCCTCGGACACCTATGAAGTGATATTTATTGTGGTTTCGATTTGGATTTCTCTGATGGTTATTAATGTTGAGCACCTTTTCATGTACCTATTGGCCATTTGTATGTCTTCTTTGGAGAAATATCTCTTCAGACTCTTTATTTGTTTTTTAATCCGTTTATTATTTTTTTTGCTATTAAGTTGTGGAAGTTCCTTATATATTTTGGATACTAACTCTTTTTCAGATATTTGGTTTGCAAATATTTTCTCCCATTCTGTAAGTTGTCTTTTTATTCTGTTGGTTGTTTCCTTTGCTGTGAAGAAGCTTTTTAGTAGACAAAAAGATTTTAGATAGACAAAAGATAGACAAAAAGATTTTAGTAGACAAAAAGATATTTAGATTCCATATATACGTGTTAGCATATTGTATTTGTCTTTCTCTTTCTGACTTACTTCACTCTGTATGACAGACTCTAGGTCGATCCACCTCACTACAAATAACTCAGTTTCATTTCTTTTTACAGCTGAGTAATATTCCATTGTATATATGTGCCACATCTTCTTTATCCGTTCATCTGATGATGGACACTTAGGTTATTTCCATCTCCTGGCTATTGTAAATAGAGCTGCAATGAACATTGCGGTACATGACTATTTCTGAATTATGGTTTTCTTAGGGTATATGCCCAGTAGTGGGATTGCTGGGTCATATGGTAGTTCTATTTGTAGTTTTTTTAAGGAACCTCCATACTGTTCTCCATAGTGGCTGTACCAATTCACATTCCCATCAGCAGTGCAAGAGTGTTCCCTTTTCTCCACATCCTCTCCAGCATTTATTGTTTCTAGGTTTTTTGATGATGGCCATTCTGACTGGTGTGAGATGATATCTCATTGTAGTTTTGATTTGCATTTCTCTAATGATTAATGATGTTGAGCATTCTTTCATGTGTTTGTTGGCAATCTGTATATCTTCCATGGAGAAATGTCTATTTAGGTCTTCTGCCCATTTTTGGATTGGGTTGTTTGTTTTTTGTTATTGAGCTGCATGAGCTGCTTGTAAATTTTGGAAATTAATCCTTTGTCAGTTGCTTCATTAGCAAATATTTTCTCCCACTCTGAGGGTTGTCTTTCGGTCTTGTTTATGGTTTCCTTTGCTGTGCAAAAGCTTTGAAGTTTCATTAGGTCCCATTTGTTTATTTTTGTTTTAATTTCCATTTCTCTAGGAGGTGGGTCAAAAAGGATCTTGCTGTGATTTATGTCATAGAGTGTTCTGCCTATGTTTTCCTCTAAGAGTTTGATAGTTTCTGGCCTTACATTTAGGTCTTTAATCCATTTTGAACTTATTTTTGTGTGTGGTGTTAGGGAGTGATATAATCTCATACTTTTACATGTACCTGTCCAGTTTTCCCAGCACCATTTATTGAAGGGGCTGTCCTTTCAGCACTGTACATTCCTCTCTCCTTTATCAAAGATAAGGTGACCATATGTGCTTGGGTTTATCGCTGGGCTTTCTATCCTGTTCCATTGATCTATATTTCAGTTTTTGTGCCAGTACCATACTGCCTTGATTACTGTAGCTTTGTAGTATAGTCTGAAGTCAGGGACTCTGATTCCTCCAGCTCCATTTTTTGTTCTCAAGATTGCTTTGGCTATTCGGGGTCTTATGTGTTTCCAAAGAAATTGTGAATTTTTTTCCCCTAGTTCTGTGAAAAATGCCAGTGGTAGTTTGATAGGGATTGCATTGCATCTGTAGTTTGCTTTGGGTAGTAGAGTCATTTTCACAATGTTGATTCTTCCAATCCAAGAACATGGTATATCTCTCCATCTATTTGTATCATCTTTAATTTCTTTCATCAGTCGCTTATAATTTTCTGCATATAGGTCTTTTGTCTCCTTAGGTAGGTTTATTCCTAGATATTTTATTCTTTTTGTTGCAATGGAAAATGGGAGTGTTTTCTTGATTTCACTTTCAGATTTTTCATCATTAGTGTATAGGAATGCCAGAGACGTCTGTGAATTAATTTTGTATCCTGCTACTTTACCAAATTCATTGATTAGCTCTAGTAGTTTTCTGGTAGCATCTTTAGGATTCTCTATGTATACCTTTTATTTCCTTTTCTTCTCTGATTGCTGTGGCTTAAACTTCCAAAACCATGTTGAATAAGAGTGGTGAGAGTGGGCAACCTTGTCTTATTCCTGATCTTAGTGGAAATGCTTTCAGGTTTTCACCATTGAGGATGATGTTGGCTGTGTGTTTGTCATATATGGCCTTTATTATGTTGAGGAAATTCCCTCTATGCCTACTTTCTGCAGGAATTTTATCATAAATGGGTGCTGAATTTTGTCAAAAGCTTTCTCTGCATCTATTGAGATGATCATATGGTTTTTCTCCTTCAATTTGTTAATATGGTGTATCACGTTGATTGATTTGTGTATATTGAAGAATCCTTGCATTCCTGGAATAAACCCCACTTGATCATCGTGTATGATCCTTTTAATGTGCTGTTGGATTCTGTTTGCTAGTATTTTGTTGAGTATTTTTGCATCTATGTTCATCAGTGATATTGGCCTGTAGTTTTCTTTCTTTGTGATATCCTTGTCTGGTTTTGGTATCAGGGTGATGGTGGCCTTGTAGAATGAGTTTGGGTGTGTTCCTCCCTCTGCTATATTTTGGAAGAGTTTGAGAAGGATAGGTGTTAGCTCTTCTCTAAATGTTTGATAGAATTTGCCTGTGAAGCCATCTGGTCCTGGGTTTTTGTTTGTTGGAAGATTTTTAATCACAGTTACAATTTCAGTGCTTGTGATTGGTCTGTTCTTATTTTCTATTTCTTCCTGATTCAGTCTTGGCAGGTTGTGCATTTCTAAGAATTTGTCCATTTCTTCCAGGTTGTCCATTTTATTGGCATAGAGTTGCTTGTAGTAATCTCTTATGATCTTTTGTATTTCTGCAGTGTCAGCTGTTACTTCTCCGTTTTCATTTCTAATTCTATTGATTTGAGTCTTCTCCCTTTTTTTCTTAATGAGTCTGGCTAATGTTTTATCAATTTTGTTTATCTTCTCAAAGAACCAGCTTTTAGTTTTATTTAACTTTGTTATCATTTCCTTCATTTCTTTTTCATTTATTTCTGATTTGATCTTTATGATTTCTTTCCTTCTGCTAACTTTGGGTATTTTTTGTTCTTCTTTCACTAATTGCTTTAGGTGCAAGGTTAGGTTGTTTATTTGAGATGTTTCCTGTTTCTTAAGGTAGGACTGTATTGCTATAAACTTCCCTCTTAGAACTGCTTTTGCTGCATCCCATAGGTTTTGGGTCATCGTGTCTCCATTGTCATTTATTTCTAGGTATTTTTTTATTTCCTCTTTGATTTCTTCAGTGATCACTTCGTTATTAAGTAGTGTATTGTTTAGCCTTCATGTGTTTGTACTTTTTACAGATCTTTTCCTGTAATTGATATCTAGTCTCATAGCGTTGTGGTCAGAAAAGATACTTGATACTATTTCAATTTTCTTAAATTTACCAAGACTTGACTTGTGACCCAAGATATGATCTATCCTGGAAAATGTTCCATGAGCACTTGAGAAAAATGTGTATTCTGTTGTTTTTTGGTGGAATGTCCTATAAATATCAATTAAGCCCATCTTGTTTAATGTATCATTTAAAGCTTGTGTTTCCTTATTTATTTTCATTTTGGAAGATCTGTCCACTGGTGAAAGTGGGGTGTTAATGTCCCCTACTATGAATGTGTTACTGTCAATTTCCCCTTTTATGGCTGTTAGTATTTGCCTTATGTATTGAGGCGTTCCTATGTTGGGTGCATAAATATTTACAATTGTTTTATCTTCTTCTTGGATCAATCCCTTGATCATTGTGTAGTGTCCTTCTTTGACTCTTCTAATAGTCTTTAATTTAAAGTCTATTTTGTCTGATATGAGAATTACTACTCCAGCTTTCTTTTGATGGATGGATGGATGGAATATCTTTTTCCATCCTTTCACTTTTAGTCTGTATGTGTCCCTAGGTCTGAAGTGAGTCTCTTGTAGACAGCATATATATGGGTCTTGTTTTTGTATCCATTCAGCCAGTCTATGTCTTTTGGTGGGAGTATTTAATCCATTTACATTTAAGGGAATTATCAATATGTATGTTCCTATTCCCATTTTCTTAATTGTTTTGTGTTTATTATTGTAGGTGTTTTCCTTCTCTTGTGTTTCTTGCCTAGAGAAGTTCCTTTATCATTTGTTGTAAAGCTGGTTTGGTGGTGCTGAACTCTCTCAGCTTTTGCTTGTTTGTAAAGGTTTTAATTTACCCATCAAATCTGAATGACATCCTTGGTGTGTAGAGTAATCTTGGTTGCAGGTTTTTCTCATTTATCACTTTAAATATGTCCTGCCAGTCCCTTCTGGCTTGCAGAGTTTCTGCTGAGAAATCAGCTGTTAACCTTATGGGGATTCCCTTGTGTGTAATTTGTTGTTTTTCCCTTGCTGCTTTTAATATGTTTTCTTTGTATTTAATTTTTGACAGTTTGATTAATATGTGTCTTGGCGTGTTTCTCCTTGGATTTATCCTGTATGGGACTCTCTGTGCTTCCTGGACTTGATTAACTATTTACTTCCCCATATTAGGGAAGTTTTCAACTATAATCTCTTCAAATATCTTCTCAGTCCTTTTCTTTTTCTCTTCTTCTTCTGGAACCCCTATAATTCGAATGTTGGTGTGTTTAATGTTGTCCCAGAGGTCTCTGAGACTGTCCTCAGTTCTTTTCATTCTTTTTTCTTTATTCTGCTCTGCAGTAGTTATTTCCACTATTTTATCTTCCAGGTCACTTATCCGTTCTTCTGTCTCAGTTATTCTGCTATTGAACCCTTCTAGAGTATATTTAATTTCATTTATTGTGTTGTTCATCATTGCTTTTTTCATATTTAGTTCTTCTAGGTCCTTGTTAAATGTTTCTTACATTTTCTCTATTCTATTTCTAAGATTTTGGATTATGTTTACTATGATTATTCTGAATTCTTTTTCAGATAGACTGCCTAGTTCCTTTTCATTTGTTAGGTCTGGTGGGTTTTTATCTTGCTCCTTCATCTGCTGTGTGTTTTTCTGTCTTCTCATTTTGCTTATCTTACTGTGTTTGGGGTCTCCTTCTTGCAGTCTGCAGGTTCGTAGTTCCCATTGTTTTTGGTGTGTGTCCCCAGTGGCTAAAGTCGGTTCAGTGGGTTGTGTAGGCTTCCTGGTGGAGGGGACTAGTGCCTGTGTTTTGTTGGATGAGGCTGGATCTTGTCTTTCTGGTGGGCAGGTCCACATCTGGTGGTGTGTTTTGGGGTGTCTGTGGACTTATTATGATTTTAGGCAGCCTCTCTGCTAATGGGTGGGGTTGTGTTCCTGTCTTGCTAGTTGTTTGTCATAGGATGTCCAGCACTGTAGCTTGCTGGTCGTTGAGTGAACCTGGGTGTTGGTGTTGAGATGGAGATCTCTGGGAGATTTTTGCCGTTTGATATTATGTTGAGTTGGGAGGTCTCTCATGGACCAGTGTCCTGAAGTTGGCTCTCCCACCTCAGAGGTACAGCACTGACTCCTGGCTGTGGGAGCAGCACCAAGAGCCTTTCATCCACATGGCTCAGAATAAAAGGGAGAAAAAGTAGAAAAAAGAGAAAAAGAAAGAAAGAAAGAGAGAAAGAAAGAAGATAAAATAAAATAAAGGAACATAAAATAAAGTTATTAAAATAATTATTAAGAAAAAAACTTTTTTTTCAAAGTAAAAAAAAAAAACAAAAAACAAAAAAAAAACAGACGGATAGAACCCTAGGACAAATGGTGAAAGCAAAGCTATACAGACAAAATATCACACAAAAACATACACACTCACAAAAAGAGGAAAAGGGGAAAAAATAATAAATCTTGCTCTCAAAGTCCACCTCCTCAATTTGGGATGATTCGTTGTCTATTCATGTATTCCACAGATGCAGGGTACATCGAGTTGATTGTGGAGATTTAATCTGCTGCTCCTGAGGCTGCTGGGAGAGATTTCCCTTTCTCTTCTTTGTTCTCACAGCTCCCGGGGCTCAGCTTTGGATTTGGTCCCGCCTCTGCATGTAGGTCGCTGGAGAGCATCTGTTCTCTGCTCAGACAGGACAGGTTTAAAGGAGCAGCTGACTCGGGGGGCTCTGGCTCACTCAGGCCGGGGGGAGGGAGGGGTACGGCTGCGGGCTGAGCCTGCTGCTGCAGAGGCCTGTGTGACATTTCACCAGCCTGAGGCGCACCATGCGTTCTCCCGGGGGAGTTGTCCCTGGATCCTGGGACCCTGGCCGTGGCGGGCTGCACAGGCTCCCAGGAGTGAAGGTGTGGAGAGTGACCTGTGCTCGCACACAGGCTTCTTGGTGGCAGCAGTGGCAGCCTTAGCGTCTCATGCCCGTCTCTGGAATCCACACTGTTAGCAGCTGCTCGCGCCCGTCTCTGGAGCTCCTTTAAGCGGTGCTCTTAATCCCCTCTCCTTGCGCACCAGGAAACAAAGAGGGAAGAAAAAGTCTCTTGCCTCTTCGGCAGGTGCAGACTTTTCCCCAGACTCCCTCCCGGCTAGCCCTGGTGGACTAACCCCCTGCAGGCTGTGTTCACTCCGCCAACCCCAGTCCTCTCCCTGCGCTCTGACCGAAGCCCGAGCCTCAGCTCCCAGCCCTGCCTGCCCCGGTGGGTGAGCAGAGAAGCCTCTCAGGCTGGTGAGTGCTGGTCGGCACCGATCCTCTGTGCGGGAATCTCTCCACTTTTCCCTCCGCACCCCTGTTGCTGCGCTCTCCTCCGTGACTCCGAAGCTTCCCCACTCCTCCACCCACAGTCTCCGCCTGCGAAGGGGCTTCTAGTGTGTGGAAACCTTTCCTGCTTCACAGCTCCCTCTCACTGGTGCAGGTCCCGTCCCTATTCTTTTGTCTCTGTTTATTCTGTTTTCTTTTGCCCTACCCAGGTACGTGGGGAGTTTCTTGCCTTTTGGGAGGTCTGAGACCTTCTGCCAGCGTTCAGTAGGTGTTCTGTAGGAGTTGTTCCACGTGTAGATGTATTTCTGATGTATCTGTGGGGAGGAAGGTGATCTCCACATCCTACTCCTCCGCCATCTTCCCCCTCTCCCTGTAATGTATTTTGAAATCAGGAAGTTTGATGCCTCCAGCTTTGTTCTTCTTGCTCAAAATTGCCTTGGCTATTCAGCATCTTTTGTGGTTCTATATGAATTTTAGAATTTTTTTTTCTATTTCCATAAAACATGCCATTGGATTTTGATAAAGATTACACTGAATCTGTAGATTCCTTTGGGTAGTATGAACATTTGAACAATTATTAATTCTTCCAATTCATGAACATGAGAAGTTTTTCCATTTAATTGTGTCTTTACAAATTTTTTTCATTACTGTTTTATAGTTTGCAGTGTACAAATCTTTCACATCGTTGGCAAAAGTCAGACAAAGACACCATAAGAAAAGAAAGCTATAGGCCAATATCCCTGATGAACATAGATGCCAAATACTTAACAAAATATTAACAAACAGAATTCAACAGCATATTAAAGGATCATACACCGTGTCAAAGTGGGATTTATTCCTGGGATACTTGGATGGTTCAACACACAAAAATCAATGTGATACACCACATTAATAGAATAAAGGATAAAAATCACATGATCATCTTAATTGATGCAGAGAAAGCATTTGACAAAGTTCAACAACCTTTCATGATAATAATTCTCAATAAATTAGGTATAGAAGAAATTTACCTTGATATAATAAAGCTCAATATGAAAAGCCCTTCAACTAATTTCATACTCAGTAGTGAAAATTGAAAGTGTTCCTCTAAACTCCAGAACAATGTAAGAATGCACACTCTTGCTACTTCTATTTTAACATAGTACTGGATATCTTAGCCTGAGCAGATGGCTCTCTTTTTTGCAGATGGCATGATCTTATATGTAGGAAACCCTAAAGACTCCACAAAAACATGATTAGAACTGATAAAAGAATTCGGTAAAGCTGCAAGATACAAGATCAACATGCTAAACTCAGTTGCATTTCTTTTTTAAAAAAATTTTATTTTATTTATTTTTTTATACAGCAGGTTCTTAATATATTTTATACATTTTATACATATCAGTGTATACATGTCAATCCCAATCTCCCAATTCATCACACCCCCACCCCCACCCCCTGTCGCTTTCCCCCCTTGGTGTCCATACATTTGTTCTCTACATCTGTGTCTCAATTTTGGTCCTGCAAACCAGTTCATCTGTACCATTTTTCTAGGTTCCACATATATGCATCAATATACGATATTTGTTTTTCTCTTTCTGACTTACTTCACTCTGTATGACAGTCTCTAGATGCATCCACATCTCTACAAATGACCCAATTTCATTCCTTTATATGGCTGAGTAATATTTCATTGTATATATGTACCACAACATCTTTATCCATTCATCTGTCGATGGGCATTTAGGTTGCTTCCATGACCTGGCTACTGTAAATAGTGCTGCAATGAACATTGGGGTGCATGTGTCTTTTTGAATTATGGTTTTCTCAGGGTATATGCCCAGTAGTGGGATTGCTGGGCTGTAGGGTAGTTCTAATTTTAGATTTTAAGGAACCTCCTTGCTGTTCTCCATAGTGGCTGTATGAATTTACATTCCCACCAACAGTGCAAGAGGGTTCCCTTTTCTCCACACCCTCTCCAGCATTTGTTGTTTGTAGATTTTCTGATGTTGCCCATTCTAACTGGTGAGAGGTGAGACCTCATTGTAGTTTTGATTTGCATTTCTCTAATAACTAGTGATGTTGAGCAACTTTTCATGTGCTTCTTGGCCATCAGTATGTCTTCTTTGGAGAAATGCTTATTTAGGTCTTCTGCCCATGCTTGGATTGGGTTTTTTGTTTCTTTTTTAAAATTTTTTTTAACATCTTTATTGGAGTATAATTGCTTTACAATGTTGTGTTAGTTTCTGCTGTACAACAAAATGAATCAATTATACATATACATATGTTCCCATATCTCTTCCCTCTTACGTCTCCCTCCGTCCCACCCTCCCTATCCCACCCCTCCAGGCGGTCACAAAGCACCGAGCTGATCTCCCTGTGCTATGTGGCTGCTTCCCACTAGCTATGTACCTTACGTTTCGTAGTGTATATATATCCATGCCTCTCTCTCGCTTTGTTACAGCTTACCCTTCCGCCTCCCCATATCCTCAAGTCCATTCTCTAGTAGGTCTGTGTCTTTATTCCTGTTTTAACCCTAGGTTCTTCATGACATTTTTTTCTTAAATTCCATATATATGTGTTAGCATACGGTATTTGTCTTTCTCTTTCTGACTTACTTCACTCTGTATGACAGACTCTAGCCTATCCACCTCATTACAAATAGCTCAATATCGTTTCTTTTTATGGCTGAGTAATATTCCATTGTATATATGTGCCACATCTTCTTTATCCATTCACCTGATGATGGACACTTAGGTTGTTTCCATCTCTGGGCTATTGTAAATAGAGCTGCAATGAACATTTTGGTACATGACTATTTCTGAATTATGGCTTTCTCAGGGTATATGCCCAGTAGTGGGATTGCTGGGTCATATGGTAGTTCTATTCTTAGTTTTTTAAGGAACCTCCATACTGTTCTCCACAGTGGCTGTATCAATTTACATTCCCATCAGCAGTGCAAGAGTGTTCCCTTTTCTCCACACCCTCTCCAGCATTTATTGTTTCTAGGTTTTTTGATGATGGCCATTCTGACTGGTGTGAGATGGTATCTCATTGTAGTTTTGATTTGTATTTCTCTAATGATTAGTGATGTTGAGCATTCTTTCATGTGTTTGTTGTCAGTCTGTATATCTTCTTTGGAGAAATGTCTATTTAGGTCTTCTGCCCATTTTTGGATTGGGTTGTTTGTTTCTTTAATATTGAGCTGCATGAGCTGTTTATATATTTTGGAGATTAATCCTTTGTCTCTTGATTCATTTGCAAATATTTTCTCACATTCTGAAGGTTGTCTTTTCATTTTGTTTATGGTTTCCCTTGCTGTGCAAAGCTTTGAAGT
Source organism: Lagenorhynchus albirostris (assembly GCF_949774975.1). Lineage (NCBI taxonomy): Eukaryota > Metazoa > Chordata > Mammalia > Artiodactyla > Delphinidae > Lagenorhynchus > Lagenorhynchus albirostris. The sequence continues at coordinate 46,563,115 of NC_083112.1, read as the reverse complement.
TTCATTAGGTTCCATTTGTTTATTTTTGTTTTTATTTCCATCACTCTAAGAGGTGGATCAAAAAAGATCTTGCTGTGATTTATGTCAAACAGTGTTCTTCCTATGTTTTCCTCTAAGAGTTTTAGAGTGTCTGGTCTTACATTTAGGCCTCTAATCCATTTTGAGTTTATTTTTGTATATGGTGTTAGGGAGTGTTCTAATTACATTCTTTTAGATGTAGCTGTCCAGTTTTCCCAACACCACTTATTGAAGAGACTGTCTTTTCTCCATTGTATATCCTTGCCTCATTTGTCATAGACTAGTTGACCATAGGTGTGTGGGTTTATCTCTGGGCATTTTATGTTGTTCCATTGATCTATATTTCTGTTTTCGTGCCAGTACCATATTGTCTTGATGACTGTAGCTTTGTAGTATAGTCTGATGTCAGGGAGTCTGATTCCTCCAGCTCCATTTTTTTCCCTCAAGACTGCTTTTGCTATTCAGGGTCTTTTGTGTCTCCATACAAATTTTAAGATTTTTTGTTGTAGTTCCGTAAAAAATGCCATTGGTAATTTGATAGGGATTGCATTAAATCTGTAGACTGCTCTGGGTAGTATAGTCATTTTCACAATATTGATTCTTGATTCTTCAAGAACAAGCTGTATCTCTCCATCTGTTTGTACCATCTTTAATTTCTTTCATCAGTGTCTTATAGTTTTCTGCATACAGGTCTTTTGTCTCCCTAGGTAGTTTTATTCCTAGGTATTTTATTTTATTTTTTTGCAATGATAAATGGGAGTGTTTCCCTAATTTCTCTTTCAGATGTTTCATCATTAGTGTATAGGAATGCAAGGGATTTCTGTGCATTAATTTTGTATCTTGCAAATTTACCAAATTCATTGATTAGCTCTAGTAGTTTTCTGCTGGCATTTTTAGGATTCTCTATGTATAGTATCATGTCATCTGCAAACAGTGACAGTTTTACTTCTTCTTTTCCAATTTGTATTCCTTTTATTTCTTTTTCTTCTCTGATTGCCATGGCTAGGACTTCCAAAACTAGGTTGAATAATAGTGGTGAGAGTGGACATCCTTGTCTTGTTCCTGATCTTAGAGAAAATGCTTTCAGCTTTTCGCTACTGAGAATGTTTGCTGTGGGTTTGTTGTATATGGTCTTTATTATATTGAGGTAGGTTCGCTGTATGCCCACTTTCTGGAGAGTTTTTTATATCATAAATCGGTGTTGAATTTCGTCAAAAGCTTTTCTGCATCTATTGAGATGTTCATATGGTTTATATTCTTCACTTTGTTAATATGGTGTATCACATTGTTTGATTTGCATATATTGAAGAATCCTTGAATCCTTGTGATAAATCTCACTTGATCATAGTGTATGAACCTTTTAATATGTTGTTGAATTCTGTTTGCTACTATTTTGTTGAGGATTTTTGCACCTATATTCATCAGTGATATTAGTCTGTAATTTTCTCTTTTTTGTAGTATCTTTGTCTGGTTTTGGTATCAGGGTGATGGTGGCATTGTAGAATGAGTTTGGGAGTGTTCCTTCCTCTGCAGTTTTTTGGAGAGTTTGTGAAGGATTGGTGTTAGCTCTTCTCTAAATGTTTGATAAAATTCACCTGTGAAGCTGTCTGGTGATGGATTTTGTTTTTTGGAAGATTTTAATCACAGTTTCAATTTCATTACTTGTGATTGTTCTGTTCATATTTTCTGTTTCTTCCTGCTTCAGTCTTGGAAGTTTATGCCTTTTTAAGAATTTGTCCATTTCTTCCAGGTTATGCATTTTATTGGCATAGAGTTGCTTGTAGTAGTCTCTTAGGATGCTTTGTATTTCTGCGGCGTCTGTTGTAACGTCTCCTTTTTCATTTCTAACTTTATTGAGTTGAGTCCTCTCCCTCTTTTTCTTGATGAGTCTGGCTAATGGTTCACCAATTTTCTTTATCTTCTCAAAGAACCAGCTTTTAGTTTTATTGAACTGTGCTATTGTTTTCTTTGTTTCTACTTCATTTATTTCTGCTCTGCTCTTTATAATTTCTTTCCTTCTGCTAACTTTGGGTTTTGTTTGTTCTTCTTTCTCTAATTCCTTTAGGTGTAAGGTTGGGTTATTTATTTGAGATTTTTTTTGTTTGTTGAGTTAGGCTTGTATGGCTATAATCTTCCCTCTTAGAACTGCTTTTGCTGCATCCTATAGGTTTTGGATTGTCGTATTTTCATTGCCATTTGTCTCTAGGTATTTTTTGATTTCCTCTTTGATTTTTTCAGTGACCTCTTGGTTATTTAGCAATATATTGTTTAACCTTCATGTGTTTGTGTTTTTTACGTTTTCTCCCCTGTGATTCATTTCTAATCTCATAGCTTTGTGGTCAGAAAAGATGCTTGATATGATTTCAATTTTCTTAAATTTACTGAGGCTTGATTTGTTACCCAAGATGTGATCTATCCTGGAGAATGTTCCGTGCACACTTGAGAAGAAAGTGTAATCTGCTGTTTTTGGATGGAATGTCCTATAAATATCAATTAAGTCTCTCTGGTCTATTGTGTCATTTAAAGCTTGTGTTTCCTTATTTATTTTCATTTCGCATGATCTGTCCATTGATGTAAGTGAGGTGTTAAAGTCCCCCACTATTACTGTGTTACTGTCGATTTCCTCTTTTATAGCAGTTAGCAGTTGCCTTATGTATTGAGATGCTCCTATGTTGGGTGCATATATATTTATAATTGTTATATCTTCTTCTTGGATTGTTCCCTTGATCATTATGTAGTGTCCTTCCTTGTCTCTTTTAACATTCTTTATTTTAAAGTCTATTTTATCTGATATGAGTATAGCTACTCCAGCTTTCTTTTGATTTCCATTTGCATGGAATATATTTTTCCATCCCCTCCCTTTCAGTCTTTATGTGTCCCTCGGTCTGAAGTGGGTCTCCTGTAGACAGAATGTATATGGATCTTGTTTTTGTATGCATTCAGCAAGCCTGTGTCTTTTGGTTGGAGCATTTAATCCGTTCACGTTTAAGGTAATTTTCGATATGTATGTTCCTATTTCCATTTTCTTAATTGTTTTGGGGTTGTTTTTGTAGGTCCTTTTCTTCTCTTGTGTTTCCCACTTAGAGAAGTTCCTTAGGCAGTTGTTGTAGAGCTGATTTGGTGGTGCTGAATTCTCTTAGCTTTTGCTTTTCTGTAAAGCTTTTGATTTCTGCATCGAATCTGAATGAGATCCTTGCCAGGTAGAGTCATCTTGATTTTAGGTTCTTCCCTTTCATCACTTTAAATATGTCTTGCCACTCCCTTCTGGCTTGTAGAGTTTCTGCTGAGAAATCAGCTGTTAATCTTATGGGAGTTCCGTTGTATGTTATTTGTCATTTTTCTCTTGCTGCTTTCAATAATTTTTCTTTGTCTTTAATTTTTTCCAACTTGATTACTATGTCTCGTCATGTTTCTCCTTCGGTTTATCCTGTATGTGACTCTCTGTGCTTCCTGGACTTGGGTGGGTAGTTCCTTTCCCATGTTAGGGAAGTTTTTGACTACAATCTCTTCAAAGATTTTCTCTGGTCCTTTCTCTCTCTCTTCTCCTTCTGGGACCCCTATAATACGAATGTTTTTGCATTTCAATGTTGTCCTAGAGGTCTCTTAGGCTGCCTTAATTTCTTTTCATTGTTTTTTCTTTATTCTGTTCTGAAGCAGTGAATTCCACCATTCTGCCTTCCAGGTCAATTATCCCTTTTTCTGCCTCAGTTATTCTGCTATTGGTTCCTTCTAGTGTAGTTTTCATTTCAGTTATTGTATTGTTCATCTCTGTTTGTTTGTTCTTTAATTCTTCTAGGTCTTTGTTAAACATTTCTTGTACCTTCTCCATCTTTGCCTCCATTATTTTTCTGAGGTCCTGGATCATCTTCACTATCATTTTTCTGAATTCTTTTTCTGGAAGGTTTCCTATCTCCACTTCATTTAGTTGTTTTTCTGGGGTTTTATCTTGTTCCTTCATCTGGTACATAGTCCTTTACCTTTTCATCTTGTCTATGTTTCTGTGAATGTGGATTTTGTTCCACAGGCTGCAGGATTGTAGTTCTTCTTGCTTCTGCTCTCTGCCCTCTGGTGGATGAGGCTATCTACAAGGCTTGTGCAAGTTTCCTGATGGGAGCGAATGGTGGTAGGTAAAGCTGGCTGTTGCTGTGGTGGGCAGAGTTCAGTAAAACGTTAATCCACTTGACTGCTGATGAGTGGGGCTGGGTTCCCTCCCTGTTCATTGTTTGGCCTGAGGTCACCCAACACTGGAGCCTACCGTGCTCTTTGGTGGTGCAATAGGTGACTCTGGACAACCTATGCCAAGGAGTACTTCCCTGAACTTCTGCTTCCAGTGTCCTTGTCTTCACGGTGAGAAAGAGCCACCCCCCACCTCTGCAGGATACCCTCCAACACTAGCAAGTAGATCTGGTTCAGTCTCCTATGGGGTCACTGCTCCTTCCCCTGGGTCCCAATGCGCCCACTACTTTGTGTGTACCCTCCAAGAGTGGAGTCCTGTTTCCCCCATTCCTGTCAAAGTCCTGCAATCAAATCCCACTAGTCTTCAAAGTCTGATTCTCTTGGAATCTCCTCCTCCCTTTGCTGGACCCCCAAGTTAGGAAGCCTGATGTGGGGCTCAGAACCTTCTCTCCAGTGGGTGGACTTCTGTGGTATAAGTGTTCTCCAGTTTGTGAGTCACCCACCCAGCAGTTATGGAATTTGATTTTATTGTGCCCCTGCTACCATCTCATTGTGGCTTCTCCTTTGTGTTTGGTTGTGGGGTATCTTTTTTGGTGAGTTCCAGTGTCTTCCCGTTGATGATTGTTCAGCAATTAGTTGTGATTTTGGTGTTCTCACAGGAGGGAGTGAGAGCATGTCCTTCTATTCCACCATCTTGAACCAATCTCCTCAGTTGCATTTCTAAGCATTAAAAATGAACTATCCAAAAAGGAAATCAAGAAAATCCCATTAACAATGGCTTCAAAGTGAATAAAATACATAGGAATAAATTTTTATATTAATTTCTTTCATCTATAGTCTTACCTACACTAATTGCTCAATAAATACTTGCTGAAGAAACAAATTTTTTTCTTTTTTAAAAAATACTTCATGCCAATTTCTTAGTCTTTATGTAATCTTCTCCCATTTTTGTATGTTTGTCTTCTTTCAGGGATGTGTAATGGGAAAGAACACCGTGATAGAATCTAGGTAACTGGCTCTGCTATGAAATATCTCACTTGATTTTGTTGAATAGAAAAATCTCTTGAAATTCACCAATTACTTCTTTAATTATAAGTAAGGTGACCACAGTCCCAGATTATGTCTTCTCCTTGTGTCCCATCAGTCAGCACCTCACTTCATTCTCATCTTAATTGTAATTCTCAGAGATATTTTTGCAACATTTGACACTCCTGTCCGTACTTTCTATCTTTTTGATTTTCATAACTCTGCTCTCCCCAGGGTGGTCTTCTCTTTCCTGCTTACTCTTTAGCTTTATTCTTCATACATTTTTTTTTTTGCCTTTTTCTAATGTCCACATTCTATCAAACATCTTTTCTCTTTCGGGCATCTGTTCATATCTCATGGTTTCAAGGCACTCCTTTCTGAGTGATTGAGAAATACATATGTCCAAGTGTCAACTCTTCTAAACTCCAGTCCTGCCCATTTGGCATCTCCCCTGGACAGTCCCTACCCCACAGAGTGAAACATGTCCACATGTGACCGTCATCCTTCTCCTTGAGATTTATTCTGCTGTTATGTTTCCTACTTTGAATAAAGCCATCAATAGTCCCAAGATCAACAGGTGAAACCTTGAGTGTTCTCTCACAATATCATGAGTTAT